>NW_027494807.1:0-258017 GCF_021521415.1 Bidens hawaiensis | reverse complement strand
GCTTTAATTATGTCAGAGAATCTATTAGAATTTGTATCTCTTATTAAATGGTGACTAATTACACTTTTATTAGAAAATGATAATCTAGAAGAAACATTATTAGATAATAATAACGGTTTATCTTGTAAATCAAGACTTAATGGTCTTGAATCTATTTCTTCTATTTTAGGTAAGGTAGGCGTTTGTATCTGACACACATCATTAAATAAAAAAGGAAAATCTATTGTGTCTTTTATACTAAAACAATCGGAATGATGAGTATTCGATATTGAATAAGAGATAGCATATGTAATAGAATATGGCCTGTTTTGTTGTTTAAAGAAATCTTTTCTTTTAAAATCTTGTAATAAACTTAACGTTTTATCAAAATCCTTGTCTAGAATATGATAGGAAATTCTTGGATAAATATTAAATTTAAGTTTTTCATATTGTAAATTTCCTCTTAATATTCCAAGACACGCTTCTTCTCTATTTTGGATCCTATTGTCCATGATTGCTAATTCTATAGGAGTATCTATACCTTCTTTAAATGTGGATTTTATTATTATTTGGATGGCTCCAACGTGAACCCATCCTAAAGTATTTCTTATTTTCTGGTCTTACCTTTTGTATTTTTTCTTGAATATCCTTTTTAGATAATAAAGGTATCATAACTTTATTGGATGTTATATTAATATCTAGAGCCCTTTCTTGAATGTTTAATCCATAATATAAATGATGATCTCTAGGTTTTATTCCTAATCTTTGTAAAGTATTCAATTTAAATCCTGAATAGTTTGATAACGAAAAATTTTCATGTTGTATTTGCTTAAGCTTTTTCTTATCTATTAAAATTTCTTGTTTATATTCTCCTAACTGTTCATTTTGACAATCGATTATGTTATTATTTATTTTACTACTAGAGGCTGTATCCAATCTATTCATCTTCAGATGACGTATATTCTGTTTCAGTTAAAATAAATATACTTTCATCAGAGTCTATTTCTTGAAAATCATTTATTGGTATAAAATCTCCTTCTTCGATCATTTTTCCTATATCCTCGTCTATTTCAAATATTTTAAGATTCTTTTTAAACTTTTTTGGACATTCATTTGCATAATGACCTTTTTCATGACAGAAATAACATTTACATTCCTTAGGACCTCGTTTTCTTTTATAAGTAGGCTTAAACGTCTTCTTATATCCCTTTCTCTTATAGTATTTTGTTTTACGCTTTTTTAAAATATCTTTTTCTAAAATGAGTTCTTTTCTTATATTTTCTTTTTATCTTTCCATAATAATATGAACTATCACATCCAATCATTAAAGGCATTTTTTGGACTACTACAACATAAAGATATTTTTCTTTTTAATCCCTTGCTTAATTTAGCTAATATAGCATCTCCGCACCATTCACTTAATTTATCTCTAACATGAGTTATTCTTTTTCCTAACGTATCAGCTGTTCCTGGATTATAAGTTTTTATTAATCTTTGTCCCCAAGGGTCTGGTATTTTTGCAAAAAATAATGCTAAATAACTATTCATATCCGGTACTTGATTATATATATGGTAATAATAATCTTGAAATACACAAATATATCTATCTATTTCACATATGTCACATAATTGTAATCTTATTAAGGCTGTTGAGTATTTTTCGATAGTTGCTGGGTCTTTTATAATATTTCCTTCTCCACAAAATTCTAACCTAAAGGCTTCCACTGCTCTTGTTATTATGTTTGCTATTATTTCATCTTGTTCAAATATTGTTCTCTTTATATCTAAAGGTAAATTTTGCCAATATCTTAAAGCACTATTTATTAAAGTTCTTTCTAAGAATCCTTGAAGTGTTTCAATATCCATTCTATTAACAGAAACTGCTATTCTTAAAGCTGTTTCCCATTTATCTATTGCTTCTTCCGTATTTTTTATACAATCTACGTCTAAATATATTCCAAAGGATTAATCGGGTTCATTTTTCATATTCTTGTATGGTTTATAATTATCTTCATTTTTTATTGTTGATTTTACAGCAGCAAATCCTTGTGCTGGCCTACGGGTTTCATCTCTTATTGGAATTTTAGGATTTGTACTTGAGCTTGTTTGTTCAGTATCATTAATATTAAAGTTTTCCTCATTAGCCTTTATATTTATAAAATTATCATTTAATTCCATATCCCCTATCTTTGTTATTAAATTTTCTATTTCAGGAGATACGTAAACTTCGCTTTCAGAGTCGTCTGAGCTCATTTCTAATTTCTTTTATATTCTTTAGGAATTTTCATATTTTGTAAAAGTTGAACTAAAGGTTCCTGAAATCTATTTGGGGTTATTTTGTTTTTTTCTATTTGGGAACGCTGCTTCTAATAAATCTATAATCGTATCTAATTTAAAAATTATTTTATCTCCATAAAATATAATTGTTTTTTGTAATTCTATCATATCTCTATCTATTTTTAAAGAGTTTTCTGTTTCTTTTAGTTTATTAAAACTATTATTTTCCATTACGGTGAAGGGTATTGCCAATCAGTATCATCATAATAGTATTCGGAATTAGTGAATTCATATCCACTAAAATTAAAGTCTTCATCTGAAATATAATCTTCATCAAAATCATAATCTGAATTAAAAGTTTGACTAATTTCTTCTGTTTGCATTATAAAAGTATTATTTATAAAATTAAAATCTAAGTATATTAAGTTATTAAAATCGTATTCATGTATATTAAATTCATCGGCTAGAGCCCCCGCGAAAGAAATTTGCGTGGCTCTGATACCAATTTCAGAGGCTACCTTTCTTTAGTTTAAATTTGAAGTCTTTACGAACATAAGCTTTGTATACCCTCTATTTATCACCTATTCATTTTATTTCTCAAAACACTAAATTATACCCGCCTTCCCAAACCCGCTTCTCATCATCCTGTCTTCTCCCGCTTCTTCGTGTTGGTTACATTATCGAAGAATAGTTCTGTAATTTGTTCGTTTCTCGTGTACCAAAAGTGGTGCCCAAATCCTAAAACAATATGTGAATGCATTCTACTATTCTGTAACTATAAATATCATAAAAATAATAATTTTTTAAAAACATTTTGGTTTGTAATTATGGTAATAAGAAATGATTAATTAAAACATAATGAGAGTTAAACAGGTAAGAGTAAGGTGTGTGTGTGTGTGTTTACCCACAACAAGACACATCTCCCACAATCCCATATTGTTTTACACATAACCAGACATCATCCATCGTCCCCACCACCATCTGCAACCTCAACACTTTTCTTTTTTACAGCTCACTATTCTATATAATGCTACCACTTCATCTCTGACCTCTCACTCATTCATATTCATTCTCCACACCCATCAAATCAATATCAAAATGATCATCAAATTCATACTCTTTCTCTGCTTCTGTTATGTCTATCCTTCATCCGCAGACAAGCAAACTTACATCGTCCACATGGCCCCTCACCACATTCCGTCGAGCTTCGGTCAAGACCTTCACACCTGGTTCGACTCATCTCTCAAATCAGTGTCCGATTCGGCCGAGATTATGTACACTTACCAGAATGTTATCCACGGGTTCTCCACTCGCCTTACAGCTCAACAAGCTGAAGCACTTGAAGAATTACCCGGTATTCTTTCGGTTTTACCCGAGTTAAAATACGAGCTTCATACTACTCGCACACCCGAGTTTCTCGGGCTGGAGGACAAGGGTAATTTATTCCCCCAGTCCGCTGGAGAAGGAGATGTTATTATAGGCGTTTTGGATACCGGTGTCTGGCCGGAGAGCAAGAGCTTCGACGACACCGGTATGGGTCCCGTTCCATCGGGATGGAACGGGGCCTGCGAAACCGGAACCAACTTTACGGTTACTAGCTGTAACCGCAAGTTGGTTGGGGCTCGGTATTTTCTTAAAGGTTATGAGGCTACCTTGGGTCCCGTGGACGAGTCCAAGGAGAGTAGATCTCCTAGAGACGATGACGGCCATGGGACCCACACTTCCACAACCACAGGTGGATCGGTGGTTGTGGGAGCGAATCTGTTGGGATACGCCACGGGCTCGGCGCGTGGGATGGCGTCCCGAGCCCGTGTCGCCGTGTACAAAGTTTGTTGGGTGGGTGGGTGTTTTAGCTCCGATATATTGGCGGCCATGGAGAAAGCAATTCTCGACAACGTAAACATTTTGTCATTATCACTTGGCGGGGGGACTGCCGATTATTATCGGGATAGTGTGGCTATCGGAGCGTTTGCAGCTATGGAGAAGGGTATTTTGGTCTCATGTTCTGCCGGAAATGCGGGGCCCACTTCGTACAGTTTATCAAACGTGTCCCCGTGGATAATAACCGTTGGTGCAGGTACGTTAGATCGTGACTTCCCGGCGTATGTTAGCCTTAGTAACGGTAGAAACTACTCCGGCGTGTCGTTGTACAGAGGTCCATCACTGCCGGATAAGATGCTACCGATTGTGTACGCCGGTAATGCTAGTAATTCCACTAGTGGTGCTCTTTGTATGCCGGGTACTTTAATACCGGAAAAAGTGAAGGGTAAATTAGTACTTTGTGACCGTGGGGTTAATGCTCGGGTTCAAAAGGGGTCGGTGGTGAAAGAAGCCGGTGGCGCCGGTATGGTGTTGACCAACACCGCGGCCAACGGTGAGGAGCTGGTAGCGGACGCACATTTGTTACCCGCAACCACCGTTGGCCAAAAAGCCGGGGACGAGATTCGGAAATTTGTAATTTCCGATCCCGCCCCTACCGCGGCTATTTTATTCGAAGGAACAAAATTAGGGATCCAGCCGTCGCCAGTCGTGGCGTCGTTTAGCTCCCGGGGTCCAAACACCATAACCCCGGAGATTCTAAAACCGGATATTATAGCTCCTGGTGTCAATATCCTAGCCGGTTGGTCCGGGGCAGTCGGACCAACCGGCTTGCCAGATGACACCCGGCGTGTGGAGTTTAATATAATATCCGGTACGTCTATGTCCTGCCCACACGTGAGCGGGCTAGGTGCGTTGCTTAAAGCCGCGCACCAGGACTGGAGTCCCGCAGCGATCAAGTCCGCACTAATGACCACCGCTTACACGGCTTACAAAAATGGGAAAATAATCGAAGATCTCGCCACGGGCAAACCGTCTACACCGTTTGATCACGGTGCAGGACATGTGGACCCAATATCCGCGGTTAATCCAGGACTAGTTTACGACTTAACATCCGACGACTATTTTGACTTCCTATGTGCGTTAAACTACACTGCTGCTCAAATACAAGTAGTTACTAAGCGAAACACATCCTGCGACGGAACGAAAACATACTCGGTCGGGAACCTTAACTACCCTTCGTTTGCTGTTATCGTTCTGTCAGACTCGGCCGGCAAAAGTGGTGGGCCTACGGTTATTAAACAGACAAGAACCTTAACCAATGTCGGTCCGGCATCAACCTACAAAGTGACCACATTTTCCGATAACAAAGCCGTGCAGATGTCGGTGGTTCCTGATACTTTGACTTTTAGTCAAGTCAATGAGAAGAAGTCATACACGGTCACATTTACGGTGGGTCAAACGGCTGCGGGTTCAAATTCGTTTGGGCGGATTGAGTGGTCGGACGGGAAGTATGTCGTCGGAAGTCCGGTGGCTGTTAGTTGGTGATGGGGTTGAATATAATTAATTTCAGTTTTTTTTTTTTTTGAAGTTTTTTATTTAATTAAAATATTGGTGATTTTAAGGTGGTTTAATCAGTGATTTGAACTTTGAAGCATGTCTTTTTTTAGTTATTTTTATAAATATTTAAAATGTATAAAAATATTGTGCAAGTGTAAAAAATCATGAAGAAACGTTATGCTGCAAAAATAAATGAAATGAAATAAGTTGTTTATACTGATTTTGTTTGCACGTATATTTTGTTTATTGGGAACAACCTTCACGGTCGTTCCTATCATCCATCAGATTACTACAATTATCAACAAATTGGGATGATAATTCAAGAAACCTGTGTATTCGATGTCACCAAATGGAGAAATTGGACATTGTTGTCATTGGCTGTCTAACCAACTTCTAAAATTCAAGAAACTTGTATATTTGATATGGGTTTTTGAATTCGAATGAATTATCAAAAGGGTTCGTACATATGATTTTGCTTCGTGGCCACCAAAAGGAGGAATTGGGCATCGTTGTCATTAGTCGTCCAACCAACTCCTGAATGCCTACCAGATTCTTTTGGAACTTCAGTTGTTGCTGCCAAATTTCTTACCACATGCAAGGTTTTAATTGGATCTGAAATTTTGTCGTCCTACTTGTAAACACCTCATGACGTCTGTTTTCAAGGGGACAAGTTGAAAATTTCTAAAATTGGACGACATTTAGATCTCTTTTCTAAGAACAGACATTTAGGACATTTTGAAAATTTTCTCTTAAATACAAATATTCATTATTATCAAAAGGATAATCATATATATCATGAGCTACAATGCTACATATATTTTATTTACATTTTTTTCAAAGCTTAGACCATGTGTAGTCATAACTATCCACATCCAGGCATTATGGGTCACATGACGCCCAGTCAGAGTTATGGTTTTTTACAAAAACAGGCTGTAGTCATAACTCTCCACCCCCAGGCATTATGTGCCACGTGGCGCCTAGTCACTTTTACACTTTTTGTTTTTTTTTTTTAATTTTTAATAAGAATAGTCAAATAACAATAATATTTTATTAAATAAATATTACATGAAAATAACAAAAAAACTATTCGTCGTCGTTGTCGTCGTCGTCGTCATCTTCGCCCTCTTCGTCGTCGTCGTCCTCGTCGTCTTCATCGTCTTCGCCATCGTCGTCGTTGTCTTCATCATCGTCTTCATTGTTACCCTCGTTTTCACCAGGCAAAGGCCGATACATCCAAAGATGTTGGACCAAATCCTCCTTTAGTGCGTTATGTATCTCTCTTGACCGCACGGAATCCGAGTTTTCGAGTCTTTGCTCCATACTTGCTGGAGTCCGTGGTGGATCCGGGTCCGGTATGAAAGTTGGACATATTGCTCTTCCCTCGTCCTCAATGATCATGTTATGCATTATGATGCACGCATACATAGCACATTTCATTCTTTCTAAAGTCCACAGACGACAAGGATTTTTAACAAAATGCCATCGATGTTGAAGAACACCAAAACACCTCTCGATATCCTTTCTCGCAGACTCTTGCACTTTCTTAAAATCTTGTCTTTTTCCATCCATCGGGTCTCTGAATGTTTTAACGATTATCGCGTACTCTGGATATATTCCATCCCCAGATAGTACCCATGATGGTAGAAGTTATCGTTAGCCCAAAACGAAGCGACGGGAACGGTCCCAGATATGTAACTCTCCATAACAGGAGAATGCTCTAAGACGGTTATGTCATTGTTGGAACCAGGAACACCAAAGAATGCCGACGAAATCCAAAGGTCGTATGAAGCAATCGTTTGAAGGCTGACCGTTGGTCCCTTTTGGTCACCTCGTGTGAATTGACCTCGTCATGCAGTTGGATAATTAGCCCATTCCCAATGCATGCAATCTACACTCCCTATCATGCCGGGGAAACCATGCACCCTTGTATGTGCCTCGTAAAGACGTTGTAGATCGTTACAGTCTGGCTCTCTCAGATGATGTGGTCCATATAGTTTCAATATTCTTATATTTTACAAAACTTTTATAAAATAAATGATTAAAGTAAACAAGTTATAAAACTATTTAAAAAACAAAACAAAACGTAGCGTAACAAAAATACTCCAAGGTGTCCAAAGTTGTTTTGTCGGCCATCTTTAAATAATCGTCGTTGATGTCGGCCGTGTTTCCGTAGGCGAGCACGCGTACGGCTGACGTAACCTTCTGAATAGCCGTGAATCATAGCGTCCCTCGAGCGTCAGGCTTTTGCTGAAAGTAATCAAACTCACGCTCCAAATCATTGGTGATGCGCATAAATAGATTTTTAGACATCCGAAAACGACGCCTAAAGGTCTTCGGGTTCTTGTATCTCGGCGATTCGCAAAAGTAATCCGCCATCAACCGGTTGTTGGCTTCGGTACGATCTCGTTCGATATATGCTCTTTTTGAAACGGGGGGTGGTGGAGAGCTAATCGCACTCGTAACGGAACTCATATAAGTTGTCGCGAGCGTAATCACACTCGTAACCGCCTGTTCCTCCGCCGCGTCCTCAGCTTGTTGGTCGGGCCCGAAAAACTGTTTATATATAGATGGAGGATCCATTTATACAGTGAATTTTGTGTGAGAAATTATAGAGTTGAAAGAGAATTTTTATAAAATTGATTAGTTTTGATTGGGGATGAAATGGTTTAATATATAGGAAATATTTTTTTTTATTATTCATCTCCAACGGTCATGTCTAACGGCTATTTTTGATATGTGTGCCATTTCCTAGCGTTTTATTTACAACGTTAAAAAAAAAGCCAAAACGCCCGGGAGGGGGGGCGTTATAACCTATAACTCTCCTCAAAACGCACCATTACGCTCGGTCTTATTCTTTGTTCAAATAGTGATAAAAACAAGTTCCATTTATTGGTGATGTGGGGGGTGGATTGGGTCTAGTGTTAAATGCCATGAGTGATTTGAGATGTAATTCAGAATTTATACTCGTTTCTACACCACAAGCTCTTGAGCCTTGACTACTCCATTAATTGCAAATCGCTGTTTGGCCTTAATGGATTTTGGCCGGACAAGCGAAATGATGAAGCATTGGACTATTGATATGACTCTTCATACCACTTAGAATATGATATGTTTGCCACCATCTATTATTGCAATATATGTTTTACTTTAAGCCTTTTATCCACGTTTTTTTTCCCATACGTAACCATTGAAGTTGAGTGATTGTTACTAGAGATGTTGAAGATATCATGTACTCAAATATTACATGTGTTTTGATAAAACCAGCATTTTTTTAGCGTAACTTTAAAAACCCCATGTTTAACACACGCATTTTTTAACCAAAAAGATGTAGCTTTTTTAATCTGATAAGTTTTTTTTTCTAGTATTAAATATGGGTACAACTGATTTATATCAAGTGGTGGGCCTTGTGGCTTCATATAAGTGTTGTTGCAAATGTTAATTTCATGGGCTTTTGGGCTGTGAACTCATTCCTTAATACATGGTTCTAATTCTTAATCCATGAGAGCAACATTTTTTTTATTTTTCATAAAGTTATACTAATTATTTTACACGAGCTTAACTATTGAATTTTTAAAATTCAAACTATAACATGTCGGTCGATAAATATAATTTATTTCTGTTTTGTTAATTTTAGGATTCACTGGGAAGACTTTTGACGGATTTTTAATTTGATGTGACTTTTGATTTTTTTTATTTCATCAGTTAATCAACCTAAAGCTTTGGCTTTTATTGATCAGACTATGCATCTTTTAACTTGTACCCTCATTTCTTTTTTATATGGAAAAAATGGATGCCTTGTATTTCCAAAATATAATTTAGATGTGAATAGATTAAAAAATTCAAGTCACTAGACTAGCAATGTTATTTGTAATTCAACCTCACTACTTTTTAATATGATACGGACCGATACCATAAAACCCAAACCGAGTTTCCATCACATCCTGTCACAATACAAAAAAGTGATCCTAAAAGCATTCACAATAGGTGCAATACCCAAGGTTTGATTGATGTGGCAAGAAAGGAAAACAAGTGCGGACTTAAGGCTGAGGGGTGTGGAGCGTGAGAAAGGGCGCAAGAGGACAGCCGCTCGCGCCCCGGGGCGCGAGCACCACACCACCGAGGCGCGAGAGGGGCGCGAGCGCGGAAAAAGAGGCAGGCGCCAGGGGGTTCGCGGGACAGGTTGAGCGTGAGGGGCATGGGGAATGGTGAAAAGAACCGTTTGAAAGCTTAAATGAGCCGTTGGCTCTTAATTTTTTAAAAAAAAAAAAAATTTTCTACTACTATATATTACCCATTTTATACAACACTTTAACACAACTTCACAAAACACCAAACTTACCCATTTCTTTATACAACACTTCCTATATATTACCCATTTCTTTCAAACTTTTTTAAAAAAACCTTTACAAAATCCTATATAATACCCCTAAATCAACCCATTTTTACCATATCAAACACAACTTCAATCTCCAAACAACCCATCGTCCCATTTTTTTTTTAAAAATAATGTCGTCGTACTCGTCTGATTCCGACTCCTCCGAAGAGGATGATTTGCTTCTTCATGTAGGGGGAGTTTTGACCGCAGCCGTGGTAAATCTCTTGCAAAATCAAGCCCATCAACCCCGACTCCCGAGGGTTAGAGCACCACCTCGTGATCGTGATCGATCGGGTGCTAACGATACTTTGATGAGGCATTATTTTAGCCCTCAACCGGTATACGCGGAGTCGGATTTTCGAACTCGTTTTCGAATGAGCAGACAATTGTTCACGCGTATAGCGAGTGATTTAGAGGCACGGTATCCCTTTTTCCAACAAAGGGAGGATGCTAGGGGTCTTCCCGGTTTTACCCCTCTTCAAAAATGCACGGCTGCTATCCGTCAACTAGCGTACGGCATCTCGTCGGACGCTTTGGATGAGTATTTACAGATGTCGAAAAGGGTTGCACGTGAATCCCTTCATTTTTTCTGCCAAGGTAAAAAACATTAATTTTACTTTTTATTAAATATTTATTACATTTTTTAATATATATTGTACGTAGGAGTCATATCGACTTACGCTCGGAGATATCTGCGTAAACCTACAACGTATGACATCCAACGCATATATGAGGTGCACGCAGAAAAACATGGTTTTCCTGGGATGCTAGGTAGCATCGATTGTACGCATGTTGGATGGGCTATGTGTCCAACGGCCTGGCGAGGTCAGTTCCACCGTGGTGATCATGAAGGGCCGACCCTCATACTTGAGGCGGCGGTGTCACAGGATCTTTGGTTTTGGCATGCTTTTTTTGGTGTTGCTGGGTCAAATAACGACCTTAATGTTATCGATCAGTCACATTTGATCAACGACCTTATCGACGGGGTTGAACCACCTCAATCTTTTGTTGCAAATGAAGAACTCTTCAAGTACGGGTACTATCTGGTCGATGGTATTTACAACGAATGGGCTGTGTTAGTTCAAGCTTTTACAGAGCCAGTCGCCGACAAACGGAAGTATTTTACGAAGAAGCAAGAGTCTGCTAGAAAAGATATTGAAAGAGCTTTTGGAGCTATAAAAAAACAATATTATGTTCTGGCGAACCCGATACGTTATTGGACTCGGGAGAGGATAATGGACGTCGTCTACACGTGTCTTATCCTACACAACATGACGTTAGAAGACGAGGGCAAAGCTATATGCCAAAACTACCAAGGTGACATTCCGCCACAACCGTCCACAATCAGTGATCAACAAAAACTTCATAACATAGCAAATATCAAGAGCCGTGAGATACACGGGGATCTTCGACATAAGTTGGTTGAACATTTGTGGGCGAGACGACCAGAGGATCTTGTATTAGATTAGTTTTATTATTAAATATTATTGATTGTTTAATTTTTAGTATGTTTTTTTTATTATATGAATTTTCAAAAAAATGTGTGTTTTTTAAAATAATTTTTGCGTTTTTTTAATAATACGTTTTTTTACTACATTTAAAAAATAATAAAAAAAAAAACCGCTCGCGCCCCCTCTCGCGCCCCTCCACACCATGTCCCGGGGCGCGAACACCACTACCAACACCCATCTTATCAACTTTCTCTCTCTGCCACACGTCACAATATTATTGGCTGGCGCCCCCACTCGCGCCCCCTCTCGCGCCCCCCACACCCCTCAGCCTAATTTGTTGTTGTAGAAGTAAAGTTTGATTGGTGAAGTTTGTTTATGCAAACTTGCAACAAACAAGGGGTGGTGGGTCCATTTTTGCACCCTCTCACATGGACATATACATATATATTATATATATGGTTTTAATAAGATTTGTAAATGTTTGTTGTTATGGCAAAAAGTTAGGGTTTTTATAAAAAATTTAGAATATGATGTTTCAGTTTGTAAAGGTTTGTTGAAGTGGATGCTCTAACTTTAGCCCAATCCATATTGTCCTCTTAAGTCCAAAACAGCTGCCTAGCTAGTACACTTCTTGTAACACTGTGCCACGTACATGACACGTGGTGAAACCTATGCAACCTCACACTTTTTTATATATGACACCTTTTTGATAGTTTGTTGATCAATAATAATAATAATAATAATAATATTCATATTCTAGAGAAACATTAGAAATTTCTTGATATAGATAAGAATGGACAGCCAAGAGCCTAAGAAAGAAGATCAGAAATTAGAAGGTTTGCCGGTGAAAACCAGTCCCTATACACAATACAAAGATTTGGAGGACTACAAAGAGCAAGGATACGGCACACACGGCCACCAAAAGCCCGAGCCGGGCCGTGGAGCCGCAGCCTCAACTGACGCCCCTACTTCTACCGGTAACAAGCCTAGTGATCCCGCTACCGCAACCGCCACGGATACCGTCAACAAATACGGCGTATCTTAAAACTATTTTGGGTTATCCGATCATATTATCGTGTTGGTTTGCTAGTAGTAATTAATAAAGAGCTTTTGAGGTTTTTGTTGATGGTTTAGTTAGTACTAGTAGATATAAGTGGTTAAGGTGTGATTTTTATAATTAGATACCAAGTTATGTGAATATATATATTAATATTTTGTTGGTTTGGTTATTGTCAAGTGAGAAAGCGAGCACGGTTCATTAATGTGTGAAAACAAGGATGAGATGACTTGAATAATTTTTAGATTCATTTTGGTAATATCACAACTTATATTTTTGGCTTTTATTTAATCTTTTCAGTTGTTATAGCGTAGCATGTACCATACCGGTATCAAAACGAACCGAGTCAAAATCGTCCACGTTCCCACCACAACACGTGGGTTTCATGCCATGTTGTTATGACAATCATGAACTATGAATGATCTATTAGTCGAGATGTTACATATTAACCATTTTGCACATCTTTCAACCGTCTAACGTCCATCACCATTGGGAGCCGGTTAGCGCCACACCGCTCACACCCGTGTTTGCGGAATGCGGTTGTAGTGTTTGCGAGTTAGGTGGCAACAGGAAAGGGCTTGCACCCATGTTCACCCCCTTTATAACGTGGAGTCTTAACACTTGATTGATCATCATTAAGTCATAATTAAACAAGCAAATCACTTAATCAAGCTAGATACTAAAAATCAAAGATGAAAAAATTAACAAGTCAAAATTTATAAAGTGTTACATGAAGATTTCTACATCAATATGAAGATGAAGAAATCACAAAACTAATCATTTGAATATTGATTAACAACAAGCACACTAATAATCAACTTTATGACCCCAGAAAAGTTGACTTAACATCATGGCAAATCTGGTTAGCGTTAGGGAAGAAGCCGGCGAAGCCAACGATCGCTACCTTCCTCACGAGGAGGAATACAATAGTTTAAGCAGCCGGAAATATGTAGTAGAACGTCGTACATGAAAACATAATACACAAATTCTAGTGAAGAACTAAGCTTTGTGATTAAAGATTTAATAAACATGTTTGGGAAAAAGAGAGGGAGAGGGGTTACTTTTGTTTTATTTTTAACCCTATTAAACTTGTAAACAAAGGTAAACTAGTCACTAAAAAAATTATTTTATTTCTAACTCTTTTAAATTTGTAAACAAAGGTTAATTAATTTTGTGAATAAAACCGAAATATTTAACCCTGGTTAGTGAAAAGAAAGAAAACATGTGAAAGTATATGAACATTATGGCCGTTTTTAGTACTTAATGAAGTTCAAGGATACGATATGTAAGTAACACCAAACATATAGGGGGAAGAGTGTAATTTACCCATTTATAAATAGGTTATATCGGTTGATCATTATCTTAACTTAACATGCGAATGCAACACGTGTTTCTAACGTGATGCTTTCCTTAACTACTACTTATTATACTAGTGATCTTCGACCTCCTCTTTCTATATATTGTTCATCATCTCTCTCTCCTACATCGTAATGGTACAAAAAAACCCCTTGGTTCTAGTGCTTATCGTTGTTATTGTCACTGTTGCTGAAGGTAATCCTCAAGCTAGTTCTCCGATGAAAGCTCCATTGCCGTCTCCCACGGCTCCTGTAGCTTCACCTACGCCAAAAGCTTATGATATTGTATCTCATATAATAGTTGTGTTGATATTCTTTTCTTTAGATGCTCTGATTAAACGGTATTGAATTGTAATTATATAAATATAATCATTTTTAGTTATATACATATTTGTCGGTTGCTATGTTCATATCGTGAGTAATCTATCCATCTATATAAATGCCTACCGAAAATCATATGTGTCGGTTGCTCCCACCCCCTCTCAAGTCACCAGCTTACTTGATTTGTAATTTATTGTAAGATTTATTTATTGTAAATAAATATACAATAGGATTATAGGAAGGTAGACGTGTTAACTCTTTTAGCAATCTGGTAGTTTGGTCTTCGTGGTGATTCACTAGTGTTTAGATTCACCAAACAGCTCGATTAGTGTTACAAATTGAGCGTTTGAACTTCAAATTAACAAAAAATAATTTGTTTGAAATATCGTTTCAATCTAAGTTTACATCAATTGATTCGTATCCTCGTTTCAATTAAAAACCCCCAAAAATCAAAATTTGGAAAAAACTTAACGCCGCTAGTCTTTTTTAACGGGGATAACCGGGGGACCATTGAGAGGCAATTTTTTAAAATTTGGGATCACTAGTGAGAATAAACTAAATTGAGATTATTATCAGCCAATAATAAATAGTTGAGACTATTAAAAATCCAATTTGCCATTAATTATTATCACTACTATTGTTTCTTATAAGATTCCGACGAGATATAGGTATGCATTTTTCACGTAACCGTCCACGTAAAAAGCCATGTCATCAAAACTAACGGGTTAGTGTTTGGTTAGTTTGGGGAAAATAAGTTGAAAGTTGAGATTGACATAAATTATATTTGAAGTTGAGCCTAGCACCGGTGAAGTTGAGATTATTAAAATCTAATAAACCTTATTATTATTAGTTTGATGACAACACAATACATCACTTGGTCCCACCATTGCGTTCAAAGAGGTGCACTTTACCAGTCAACCCCCTCAGCTAATGTTAACACTGCCCACCTCCTTATACCTTTAATGATTTCTATAAACCACCCCTAATGGTCCACCATTTTTAATACAAGCATGAAACATGAATCAAGTAATCAACATTAATTTAACTTTAACTTAACTATTTGCTTCTGTAAGTGTCATCAGCTAGCAACCTTCACTCTGAGTGTTAAATGTTGGCAAGAAAACAAATTGAACGTTAAATAAAATTATATAAATATAACAATTAGCTCACTTGTTAAAGAATACAATATCAAAATCATATTTAGGGCCGTTCAACTAGATAGATGTATACAATATACCCATTTTAGTGTGTTCAGATAGATCATGTTCACAACTTTCTTGTCGAATCATATAAATTTAAAATCTTGAATTTTTAACTCGAGTTTGCTCTCTTGTATAAAATTCAGAGCCGAGGTCAGGCCAATTTGGCTTGTAGATTGATTGGTTTGAGTAAATCCATTGTTAACTATAGTATATCATAGCTTAGTTCATATTATATCTTTAGTTTACTGTTATATTATTTGAGGCTTCCTTAATCTGAATATCGTTATTAAGTTGTCACGGGAACTTACATAAAACACAATATTAAGAAAATAAGGCAACTTATTAAGTTACAAATTGAAGGTGAGCTAAATAGTAGCTCAACTTTTAGATAGATTAAACATATCAAGTCTAGTCGGCAAATCTCAAATTATTATTTTTTCTACTCGAAGCTAATTTTGTGTCAACTCAAACTCGAGTCATGAATAACACCGCTCCCATGGCTTGTGAGTTACGCTCGTGTTAGATTGATGAGAGTGGTTATAACTATAAGATTTATAAAGTTCAGGATTAGATACTCAAAAAACATAAACCTTAAGGTTTTAAAAGACACATTTCTGTCGGTTGTTTCGTCACCTTAACATGCAATAACATGCACATTAAACACTTGTTCCTTAAATGACGTTTGCCTTAACAAATAACAACCACTTTGAGTTTGACCACCTCTTTCTATATCTTCATTCTTCTTATCCTCACTCACTTTCTACAATCTAAACCATCATGGATCAGAAAAACGCCATAGTTCTACTACTTATCACCGTCATCACCGCCGCCATCGGAGCCCAATCACCTGCTAATTCTCCAATGAAACCACCAATGCCGACTACCACCGCTCCTGCTACTTCACCTACTAGTACCACCGCACCGAATATGCCAGTATCAACTCCATCTAGTCCTCCCACGGCTGCGGTTCCTGCACCTACGTTATCGGTCCCAGCTCCACCGCCTACCAAAAAGAAGACAAAACGAAAGAAGCACACTGCACATGCACGTACAAATGCACATGCACCTGTACCAGTACCTGCACCAGTGACAACGATATCAACTGCTCCTAGCAAAACTCCTTCAACGATTATTGCTTCTCCCTCTCCTGGTCCGTCAGCTGACGCCGCAGACCAGGTAATTTTGTAACAAACCCGTAACAAAATGGATGTTTATTACGGGTTTGTTACGTATTTAATATATTATTTGTAATAAATACTATTTTTGGTTCACTATTAATTGCTTTAAACCGTGAATTGTGTAGAATGGAGTTGAGAAATTGAAGAGTGTGGAGATGATGGTCGTAAGCTTGGCATTAGGATTGGGTGTCTTTTATTTGTTTCTTCCGTAATATATTGTGTAGAATTCGTTGTTTATTTTCATTTTAAATATAGGGTTATGCTTATATGGATGTATAAGATCAAATGGGATGATCTCTTATCTATGTTTTAGTATTACTTTGGTTAATAAACTAAATAAATAATGCATAATAGTTATTTGAATTGGCATTAATTTGTAGCTTTTTTATAATTAAACACCTCCTAGCTTTCAACTTTTTAAATCTTTTTTTGAAAAGTATGTTTTGATATGTTTTGTTTAATTTTCTTAACAGGATTATACTAAAAGTAAAAAAGTATTTCATCTACCTAAAATAATAGTTAAAATTCTGAAATGCTTAGTTTTTCTTTTAATTAAACAACAATAGTTATTTATGTATAGTTTTTCTTTTAAACAACAAAAATAAAACTCTGTATTCCTTTGGATTAATAAGGTAGCGAATTGTTCAATACTTCAATCCGAATAAGACCTGTATTATTACTTATGTTAGAAATATCAACCCTAAACCAGCACACGTACAGTTAAAATCGTGTAATCAAACATGATCCGTTCAATTCATTTATTTAAATGTATTAAACAGGCTGACATATATTAATTAAGTTGCAAAAACATGTTAATCGAGTTGACGGATTATTAAAAAGGGTTAAACGAGCTAACTAATCAAATCGAGAAATTCCAAGTATTTAGAAACTAAATAACCATGAAGTTACGGGACTATTTTTCCGAGTTCCTTAGAGTGAGTTGTCTCGCACTCCTAGACGCTATTTACCTACCCACTTATGTCCGTTTCGGATAAACTTTTAAAAGAAACCTCATTAAATTCCTCAAAATTCTAAATGATATAGATCTTTCTTTGCATTTAAACTTTTAAATTTAAATAAGGTAACTTTTTTCACCAAAATAGACGTAGTAATACTAGTAAATAAAGTTTTAATTGAGAGAGATTTAAATTTATGGAATTCTAGGTTGTAAAAAAAGTAAAAACTTACCTCAAAGGCTAAAACCAATCAATATCATGGGTTAACTTGTTAAGCAGTACGATTGGGCTGGATATGAAATGTTTAGGCCACTAGTTTGGGGCCTAGTGTGCGGACAGCCCAACAGTAATCAACTGGACAACAGCAACAACCCGTCCTTCTAGGCCCAAGATCGCATTAATACGACCCACCAAAAGCGTACTCACAACTCACATGTGTACTTGTGACGAGCTTAATTTTGTTCACAATGTGACTACTCTTGCGATGCTTTTGACTCACTTTCGTAAATAGATTACAATGGTCATGTTGGGAAACAAATTTTACGTGTGTCTAGATTAATCTTAGTATCTATAATACGAAAAAACATATGAAATTATGAATCGTGCTCACTTACCGATATGATTGACACCCTAGTGCAAGCCCCGTGTTGAAGCAAATATCCACCACACTAGTCTTCAAAATGGATGATTAGTATATGTTTGGCTACATGGCCTTTGTTGTGCTAACCTGGACCCGTGTACGGCAATTTAAATAGCTTGTTGCTTAAACTACTCAAAATAGGCTTAGTTTGTTAGCGAGCCGAGCCATGCTGGGACATTGATTAATCTGTCGGTGAATGTAGGCAAAAGGAAAGGGACTTTGAAGAGTCTTAAACCTAAAACTTGTGTAATATAAAATGTACTTCAAACTCAAATAATCATACGTGTTTGGTTAGAATAAAGGGGATCCTGTCATATAAACCGAAACCCAAGTTCAAATTGAATCTCATGCCTTCTTTCTCTAAGATTAGTTAAAGATTTCTTTCTCCAAATGTATATTACTAAAAAGGGGTTTGATTTAAGTTCGTTCATGGTAACCAAACAACATAAAACACGATTTTAGTTAAGCATTTCATTCTCAAGTATCCATCACTAAAAATAGTGTTTGATTTGAATTCTCATTCCAACCAAACTATAAATCACAATTGGAATGAAAAAATCTAAACGATCTATTGACAGTCACATAGATTTTTAGTCAAGAGATTTTTTAACACACATTTGTTATGTAGTTCTACATATTTATAGAAATTAAAAAATCACGTCTACTGAATTCAGTTTGAAAGCACCTGTCACGTTTAAAACCCCAAAGGAACCTTTTTTCTTTGCCGTCATTTCATACTCTTCAAGAGTCTCAATACATAACCATTTCTTTTTCCGAGAATATTTATAGGCATATATTTATATAACTAATTTTCATTTTTAACGACAAACAAATCCTTTAAAAAGATTAAAGGCTAAATTCACCATTTCTTGCGTAAAAACTGACACGACAGTCCGATAAGATAAACTCGTAAATAATCCAACCTATGAAAACTTATTGCTCGTTTATTCTCTCATCACCACCTAAGGACATGAATCGAAACCTCGACCTTAGACCATTTTGATATAACTAATTAACATAGAAATATATAAAAAGATTTTTTTCCCTTTTTTCTTTGACCTCCTCCGATCATCATCACCATAATCTACAAATAATAATAAATCTATGTTTAATTTAATCGAATTTACTAATCCCGATCCTCTTCACAACTGCTGAATTCCTAAAATCATCACCACCACCACTCGCCGCCTGTTTCACACACATTCCACCACCATCAACCACTCGCTGCTGCTGGCTTTGCTGTTCAACTCCACTCATATAACTCCTCACCTCCTTCCGTATCATCTCTTGCATCACCGACAAAAACTCCGCACTGAACGGCGTAAACGCCTTCTCCGTCTCCTCCACCGGCATCGGATCTCGCGTCACCTTCAACTGATTCATCGCCGTCGATATCGCCATCGGAATCGCCGTCATCACGTCAGCGTTAATGTTACTGTTTATGTTTAGCTTTTGGCTTTGGTTTTGACGGTTTTCGACCGGAATCTGACGTAACGGCATCGCGTGAATCGGTACCGTCGGAGGTAACGGACTAGCTACCGGAACTGCCACCGGCACCGGCAACGGCGGAATTAGCTGCATCGGCGTCGTGCTAGTGGTAACGGTAGCAGTAACCGTTTTATTATTATTATTATTATTATTATTATTATTATTATTATTATTATTATTATTATTATTATTATTATTATTATTATTATTATTATTATTATTATCAACTCCTGGAAGCGAGAGTCAACGACGTAACGGGATCTTTGACCAACGGTTTAGGAGATGACGTGGCAACCGCAGGAGGTATAGCAATCGGCCGGTAAACATAGGTACCGGAATCACTGACGTCAGATCCAGACGGACTAACCGCACCAGCACTAACGGACCGTTTCAAACACGGCTGTTGAACCGCAAACTCATTAAACTCTTCGTTCGTCATCGACGAACACTTCCACTTCAAAGTCGAGTTCCAGTGGTTCTTAATCGCGTTATCCGTCCGTCCATTCAACAGCCTCGCAATCGTGGCCCACTTGTTACCAAACCTAGCATGAGCTCGTAATATCGTCTCATCATCATCCGGTGTAAACGCACGATGCTCCACCTGTGGTGACAGCTGCTTACACCACCGTTACCTGCACGACTTGCCGGATCTACCGGGTATCGCTTTTCCGATCAACGACCAGTTTCTCGCCCCGTGCTTTTCAACCAGCTGTTGTAGCATCTCGTCCTCTTCAGGACTCCATGGACCTTTAATCCGATCCATATTATTATTAGTAGCCATATATATAATAATAATAATAAAGAAGATAATTTTATTTATATGAAGGTGATGATAAACGTGAAGGAAAGATGAATGAATGATGGTTTGGTTATATATGAGAGAGAATGAAGGGATGACCGGTTAAGCCGGTGAAGGTGGTGTGGTGGGGTACCGGCTAAGCGGTTGTATTCGGTAGAATTTGGGATACAGCTGGCTAACGGACTCGCGTCACATCACACACCAGCACTGATTTACACACATATATATATATATTAGTCTTCCTTTGTAACCTCTACTTCTACCTGTTTTCCCTTCACTTTCGCTACTAGCGTGTGAGCTTTACTCCTTTGTCGTTTCTTATCAAGTAAACATGAAAATATCTACCTCTTTCTTAAATCTATATATATATTTTTTTTTTGGAAAATCCTCAAAATTACCCATTTATATTTTTTTTTTTTTTTTTTTTTTTGAAAATTGACTTTCATTAAAAACAGACACAACCAACGACTATCACCAAGACGGAGAAAGACGCTGAAAACCAAAAACCAAAACCAACGATCACGTTACATCAAATAAACACCAACTTTTCCAATCCACTACCCCTATCTTAGATCTATTTTTGTACCAAAGAAAACCCAAAGATTTTATGTCCGCAACCATTTCTGCCACCTTAGTGTTCTTGCCCGAAAAAATCTTTTCATTCCTAGCCCGCCAAATCCTCCAACAAGTAATGATGACAATTCCATGAATAATCAATCTTTTATTCCCCGTCGCACCACAAACCTTATGCACTTCCACCAAATCATTGACATGAAAAACAAAAGATCTAGGGATGTTGCACCATGAACCAATCGCATTCCAAACGACCATAGAAATGAAACACCCGGTTAACAAGTGCTCGAGCGATTCCTCATTACTTTCACATAAAGCGCAACTATGATCATCACAATACAAATGACGTCTAGCTAAAGCCTGCTTGGTTGGAAGGCTATCCAGAACGGCCCTCCACATAAAAATATTACATTTTTTCGGGACCCAATTGCTCCATTGGAAACTGGAACTCCCAGCATCCTCAACGGACCGCACCATCCATCTTTTAATCGCCGAAACCTCGAACTCTTTGCAGCTACCAACCGCCCAAGACCATGAATCTTCACGGTCAACCATCACCACCTCTTGAAGGAGATCTTCCAACTCCTGCTTCTCGAACACCTCCTGTTGGGAGCAAGGAGCTCTAAGCCAATCCCACACAATGCGACTAGAAGATCCAGTGACCACCAACCGATCAGCTAACAAGACATTTTTATGTTTTTCTACCGCATATAAGGACGGATACTTGTCCATAACCGGCGCCGAACCCAACCACAAATCCGTCCAAAACCGAACTTGGCGACCATTCCCAACTGTGGCCCGGATCACTCTATTAAAACCCACACCATCAACCTTAAATTTGTTCCAGAACATAACACAATTCTTCCAAACCCCGGGAACTCCATTATTAACCGGAGCAAGCCCCCAACAGCGCGAGGACCCGTGAATAGACAACACTACTCTTCTCCACATCGCGTGCTGATCATTTAGAAATCTCCCAAGCCATTTAGTAATCAGCGCTTGATTATTAACCTCTAAACGAGCGATACCTAAACCCCCTTCTTTTATAGGTTTGGTGACTACCTCCCAAGCCACCCATGACATCTTCCTCACTTCATCCGAACCACCCCATAAGAACCTTCTCATCAAAGCTTCTAAATCATTGGTAACCTTCTTGGGTGCCTTAAAAAGCGAAAAATAATAAGTGGGAAGACTATCCAGCACCGATTTAATAAGGATTAACCGACCAGCCATAGATAACGAATTAACTTTCCATTTAGATAGCCTCTTCTTGAACTTGGACACAACCGGTTCCCAATTAACCACCCTATTCATGTTAGCGCCAACCATAATCCCTAGATAAGAAAACGGGATTCTACCCGGCTTACAACCCATGAAACCGGCTTGGATATCGATCTCACCATCTTCTACACCTACTCCAAATAACACTGATTTATGGAGATTAATCTTTAGCCCCGAACACAAGTAAAATATGCGAAGAATACGTTTCAAGTTATCAAAATTAAAAGAAGACCACTCTCCCATAATCATAGCATCATCCGCATAAAAAAGATGGGATAAAGTAGGACCTTCATTAGGAAGAGTAATACCATGAAACGCACCTATATCACAGGCTTGTTTCAACATACCTGAAAAAGCCTCCATCAGAATAATAAAAAGAAAAGGCGATAGCGGGTCACCTTGACGAATGCCTTTATGACATCCAAATTCGAATGTAGGAGACCCATTAACAAGAACAGACGATCTGCTCGCCAACAAGATACCACTAATCCAATCGCACCAAACCGAAGGAAAACCCATCTGAGAAAGAACCGACAACAAGAACTCCCAATTCACATTATCAAAGGCTTTATCGAAGTCAATCTTGAACATAAAAATTCTTCTTTCCCTCTTCTTAGCCCAAGCAATAACCTCATTAGCCACCAAAGGGCCATCAAGAATATATCTCCCGGATAAGAAAGCCGACTGATGTTCTGAGACAATCATATTCATAACCGTTTTGAGTCGATTCACTAACACCTTCGACACAGTCTTTAAAATACAACCAATGAGACTTATCGGTCTAAAATCCCCCAAAGAAGACGGATTGTTTACCTTAGGAATTAAGGTGATAAAAGACGAACCAACCCCCGAGCAAAAACTTTTAACCTTATGAAAATGATCAAGAATATCCACAAAATCCTTCTCGAACAACTCCCAATAAAACCGAATGAACCTAAAATTAAAACCATCCGGCCCAGGAGCTTTGTCACCACCGCAATCAAAAACCGCCTTCTTGATCTCATGCACGGAAAAATCACTGATCAAAAAATCCGCCTCCACCGAAGACAAGACCGAAAACCCATATCCAATCAACCGAGGCCGATGTGTAATAGATTCTTTAAACTTACCAGCAAAGAATCGCAAAACTTCCTTTTTAATGAGAACCGGGTTTGTTTCCCACGCCCCATTCACTTCCAAACCCGGAAAATAATTTGAAGCTTTACGTTTATTAATAAAACCGTGAAAAAATCGAGAATTTTCGTCTCCATGAATCGCCCAATTACACCGAGCCTTTTGCTTCAAATCCCGGTAATAATGATTATCCAACTCGCCTAGCCGTCTTTTAATTTCGCTTAAAGACCATGTCTCTTCTTCCAACAAATCCCGGACCTCCAAGGTTTGGTCCAAGTCACGCAACTCTTGCTCCAATAAAACCCTTTCCTCCTTTTCTTTGGCTTTACAATCGATCGCCCATCTAGTGATAGCAGCACGCAAAGCTTTAAATTTATACAGCAATCTCGCGTCCGGAGAACCATGAAACGAGCCATCAACAAGCGTCTTCTTAACCAACGTCCCAAAATCCTCTCTACCAAGCCATGAATTGAAAAACCTAAACGGTTTGGGACCATAGTTCTTGGAAGAACCAATTTTCAAAACCAACGGACTATGATCCGGCTTATTCCTTTCGAGAGCAATATACTCCGCACACGGCCATTCCATAAAGAAATCCCAATTAACGAAGATTCTGTCAATACGGCTTAATTTATTTCCTGCGACAAAAGTAAAACGCCTCCCTTTCAAGGAGTACTCGTGAAGATTCGAATCATCAATGAAGTCGTTAAACTCATTGGCCTCACCCACATTAAACAAAGAATTCCGCCTATCCTCAGCACACCGAACCGAGTTAAAATCTCCTGCCACAATCCACCTCCCATTACCCTCCTCGATCAAATCACGAATTTCCCCCCAAAGAGCTCGTTTAGTAACTAGATTTTGAGAAGAATAAACATTGAGAATATGATACGAGCTCCTCTTTCCTTTCACAGTGCCCGAAACTAGAAGCCAATTATTATTCTTGACCACCCTTTCCATACGAAAGACTTGAGAATCCCAGATCGATAATAACCCACCCGACCTTCCAGATGAAGGAACCCAATCAAAAGAATACTCACCATAACCCCAAAACCGTCCCACATCCACAGAATCCAAGGAAACAAATTGCGACTCTTGTAAGACAATAAAACTAACCTCGTGATGGACTCGAAGACCTCGAATCCAATCGGCTTTGCTAGAACTCCCTAACCCACGAATGTTCAGAGAAAAAACATTCATTGAACACCTTCTTGATAGCCTTCGGAAACAAGAACCTCTTTAACATTAGAAACAAAATCTTGCAAATTCTCAACGCCTAACGCCTTACTCAGCTCAATGGTCTTCTCCAACTCCACCTCAATCGGACCTTGGTGTTGCACCGGATCTATACCTCTACCATTCATCGAGGCCTCCGCAGTCTCTCCCTCGATGTCTCGAACCACCTCCGTATTAGTAGACATCCCTTTGTTAAGATCCGGTGTTAAGAACACTCCTTCAACACCTGTCTCGTTACCCCTAGTAACATCCGAAGGCACGTGCATAATACCGATAAACCTATCAAGATCAAACATATCTTTATCCTCCCTTGGTCTCTTCTTAGGACGCTCCCTAGAACCACTACCCCCACTCCGATTAGAAAATAAAGATTTCCGTCTGAACTTCTTATGTCCCTTGCCTTTCAACACAGAAACATTAGTACTATCAACGTTACCATTCTCAACCGCCTCCTCATTAGAAAGATCATAAGAGTTCGAAAATTCACCGACCATCACGTTAGAATTATCGTTCACACAACCATCCAACCCATTAACAGCATGTTCCCTGACAGAAAACTCATTAGCTTGAGAACATTCGCCCTCTTCACGATGCACATTATGGGACTCATCCTGCACGATATTATCATCACACTTATCCTCCTCCGGTAAAACGGAACCATCATCCTCTTCATACTCTACTATACATTCCGGTATCCATTCCCCTACATCTTCATCCACCCACACTTTAAAAATTTTTCCCCTCCAATTAATGTCCACCCGATCCACAATCCGTTTGCACTCTTTACTCAACACACCAATGAGAGTATACGATAAGTTGTTTTCATCACCTGATAAGGAAGCCGATTGAACCACCTTGCCAAATCTGCTTCCAATCAAATCGAATACCTCGTCTAACACCAACTGAGCCGGAACCCCATGAACTTGGAGCCAGGCTATCCGACCCTCCTCCACTCCATTTCTATCAGACCAAGGTTCTAAAAACTCAAACCAGTCTGACCATTTGTCTTTGTTATTCAGGAAGGCATCCCTATCCCCACTAACGTAGAATACCAACACCACTGAAAGCCCTCCCAGATACTTAATCTCTAATGATCTCCAACCATGCTTCCGAACCAACTTTTTCAGAGACGTTAACGTGTGAAGATTCACCACCCTCCCCGTAAGAGCACATCCCTTCCAATGAGAAAACCGTTCCACCGAATCATCCACCTTAATCTCATCTACTTTGTTCCGATTTAACAAGGAATCAACAAAGGAACGCCCATTACCAACTGATGCATAGGGAACCCCATTCCTATCGGATCCTTCGGAACTAGGTTTTGTTTGACCACTAGGTTTTGCATGACTATAAACAGGAACCGAAGCCGTCTTCCTCCTATTACCAGAATCGGGTCTATGTAGATTCCCACCATCCACAAACCGAGCAATCGCAATAAACAACTTATACGAACCGATCCATACGTCTGATAACTCATCTCCCAACCGATTGACATCTTTCACCTCGGAAAACGATACAAAAGCAAACCTCTTGCCCCATTTATCCAGCTTCCTAGCTATATAGGAACCTTCGTAACGACCAAAAACTACCCATAACATCTTTTAAGTCTTGCGAAGAACACTTTGGGGGAAGATTTGAGACAAAAAACTTCGATAAAACCTTGTTATTACCTTGAGCCTGATGACCATTCCGTTTCCCTTTCCGATTACGTGGATGTTCCCATTCTTCTGAATCCATGCCGCCGAGGATCGTGGTCAAAGCAGCAGGGTTGGAGGCTGGGCGGTTTTCCCGGTGAGATGTGGTGGTGGCTGAGGTGAGGCGGAGAGCCGGTTTTCCGGCTGGGTCGGGACGGCGACTGTGGAGGGTGGTGGCTGACTGTGGAGGGTGGTGGCTGAGTGGCTGGGTCGGGGCGGCAACTGTGGAGGGAGGTGGCTGAGGTGGGAGTTCCCGGAGAGATGTGGTGGTGGCTGAGTGGCGGAGAGCCGGTTTTCCGGCTGGGACGGTGGCGGCGACTGTAATCGGTGAGAGAAGAGGGTTTTCCGGTGAGTTGTGGTGGCTGAAGGAAGAGTGGCGGCGGTGTGGTGGAAGAGGGTTTTCCGGTGTGTTGGCAGAGGTGTGGTGCCATTTATATAATTTGGTTTCAAGTTTACCCTCTTAAATTTAAGTTTTTAAATTTGTCTCTTTGGTATCTCGTCGTCGGCGACATGTTAGCGGACACCGACGATGTGTTAACATAACATAGGGCTGACGATGCGTTATGTTACTAACATATGGTAGCAGCGATGCGTTAATGTTTAAAGCAGGGGTTCCACGATGCGTTATTTGATAAAGCATCGCTGCTACCCTATGTTAGCAACATAAACGCATCGTCAACCCTATGTTATGTCAACAAGTCGCCAACGATGCGTTTATGTTGCTAACATAGGGTAGCAGCGATGCTTTATCAACTAACGCATCGTGAAACCCCTGCTTTAAACGTTAACGCATCGCTGCTACCCTATGTTAGCAACATAACGCATTGTCAACCCTATGTTATGTTAACACATCGTCGGTGTTCGCTAACATGTCGTCGACGACGAGATACCAAAGGAACAAAGTTGGAAACTTGAATTTGATGTGACAAACTTAGAACCACATTCTATAAATGAGCTATTTTGGGAATTTCCCCTTTTTTTATATCTACCCGATATTAAGTTAGTCTAGTGGTAAGAGACTTATACTTCGTAAAAAAGGTGACATAATTTTGATTTTTATTCGAGTTAGTTTGAAGAACGTCTGTATGTACGGACAAATCGTGGCTTTAATCATGGTAGTCAAGGAAACGGCCTTGGACATAACCTTGAAATGGTATGTTTACACGTGATATTATCTGTTGTTCTATAATAATAATAATAATAATAAAATAATAATAGTAATCTATATACAAGTGTTTTATTAATAATATTGAAAGAATTTAGGAGTAGTTAAGTTTAACGTCTAAAAGTAATATTATTTGATTAGTTGTTATAAACTTAATTATGACAAGTTTTTTTTAATTAGGAGGTTAATTAAATTTGTCGTATTCATGGATTGACAGATTATACATGTCACGATTCACGAATCCAAACACGACACGAGTTTTTACGTGTTAGACATCAAAATGCTATGTTACTACAAAGTTACAAGTATATGTTTATGTGATAATTAAGTTTATGCTATAATTAACTTTGATGCACGCTTCTTCCTTAGTTTCTGAATTTTATTAACGTTTTTAAAACGTGAAAAGTTTTTAAACTCGTCAGGTTGAGTATAACACGATGGGTTAACTAAATATATTTGCCAAGTCAATCCAAAGTAGATGAACATGTTTACGCTTAAACACAAATTTACATGAATATTATATTAGGTTTGTGTGTTATTTTAGTATTATTTTGGATATTAACTATCGTTGAAACAAAAAGGTTGACTTATACATATGCATAAATGTTTCTTAAGATTATTAATTATATAAGTATTTAATCGAGCAGAGAGTTGATAAAAAACAAGATGTACGTACACATAGAGCCCATAAGCTTTGACCAAGGATGGAAAGATGGCAATTTGCCAGCCTGCCAACGAGTTTGTGACATTAATTTATCATTTCTACAAGGCTATGGCACGCGAGCTTGAGTCAATTATGGTTTAATGATATATAATAAATAGATGAATAGATATATAGTAGTTTACGTTATATGAAACATCCTTTTATAAATATATAAACACATGTGTGTGTGAATTAGGAGGAAAATATAAATGTTTACTAAATAACCAGCATGAAACCGAATTCTGGTAATTAATTAACATAGACTATTTAATCAATAATAAAATATATCTATGATACACTGTTAAAACAAAACAGCCATTGATAAAAATGAAAACATAGAAGAGATAACAATTTTATAATAATGTTTTGATTGATGACATTAGCGTTCTTGATTGAATAGAGACATTTTATAAACAACTGATGTTGCAGTTTGTCGAATTGGAAAATGGTGATATCACTATTGTTTTCCTTTATTATTATATAGCTAGAGACATTAGTTATTTACACTTAACAAAAACTAAATTAACATTTTAGGAAAAAAGAATGAAGGGAAATATGGTTTTAAAATACGAAATTGTGATAAAAATAATTAAATGTAATATCTTAATAAAATAATAACAAAAGAATAGGTAACCCTGAGAAGTTACTGGTAAGATATATCTCTAGTTACCATTACACATTTAAACTACATAAAAATAGTAAAATATTTCTCCACTAGTTCGTGGATATAACTTGGTGACATTAAATAAGTGTACCACATACATTTTTTTTCCCAAACAGCAAGTGTAGCACATAGATACATGTGCTCTTTATTTCCTGGCACGTTTTATTTATGGATTGTCTAGTTCGTTGGTCACTTGGGTGTCTATATGAATGTTAACTCCTTGACATAATTCAACGAGAATAATAAAAAGTTCTTGGTAGGTCATCTTCATGCAAGTTCTCTTCTTGACAGTGGCGGATCCAGGATTTTTTTTCAGTGGGTTCACTGTTCAGGCTGGTTTGACAGTTCAGGTCAGCTAGACGGTTCGGGCCATTTCAACGGTTCCGGCTGGTTAAGGTCTCTCACATAATAAAAATACGATACAATAACAAAAAAACAAACGTTATCATTATAAATTAAAAACCACATAATATCTCTTAATATATCATAACTAGTTGGATTTGTCGTGCGTTGCGCGAGTACTTTTACCGGTTAAAAATTAGAATGTTCATTTTTGTTATTAAGGTGGTACCGATTGTGTATTAAAAAAATGGAAAGGGTCATGATTTACTTTAGCAGATCAGATACTGTCTATCAGTCTATGGATATACCCTTTATGTGAAGTACACTAAACATGATTCTAAAAATATATATTGACTTCGACTACATGTTTCTACTACTAATAATCTCATCAAATGTATATGATCATGGACATTGGACACATGAATGTAAACTTAAAACTATATTTTTAATGTGATCAAACACTTTGTCTGGTAATGACTTTTCAAAGTGATGTGCAGTAAATTTCCAAATTGCATACGTTAAATGTTTTACTTTAGAAATTAAGAATACTATATTTATAACCAAATTACCAATACCAAAATTTCAAAGAATATTACATACTATAGATGTTTTACTTTAGTATAGGTTGTTAATCTATTGCTTCTAACTGTTGCAAGCATAAGATCTTAACTATCTTGTTAACATCATATTAACTTATAAATTGATGTTTAATACTTATCATTTTATCATTTGAAGCTTTAGCTAGAAACAAAATTCTTCGAGGCTGAATATAAAGGTCTAGATCTAATTAACTAACCAGTTAAAAAAAAAAAGAACAAAAAAAAAACATAACCTGCTGAGGGAGAGTATTGAACCAGGGTTCTCATAACAAAAAACAAGGTCTTTACCACCACACCATTGTCTCATTTTGTTTATGGGTTCACTCACAAATTATATATGGGTTCACTCTCATATATTATATAGGTGTTTTATTTAAAATCCGAAACTCAGTGGGTTCTCGTGAACCCACACATGTATGTGTAAATCCGCCCCTGGTTCTTGATAAGTTATCTATATGTTTTAGATAATAAAAAATAAAAGACAATGTGACATTGGTAGAATGGTAGCATACAATGCGATTTGAATATATTGCATGTTCTACATAAAGAAAACGAGGTGCCACATGAGGGATACCTAAAGTTAGCACTTTTCCTATGCATTTGACCAAACCTGTCTCGACAAAGTATGCACTCTTGCTAAAGTATATTTCTCACTTTACCCGTAAACATGTATCATTATGGGCTATCAACATTCCATTATATTGTTAATTAATATCTTCCGCTAAATTATTTAGATGATAACTTTTAAATACTCTCAACCAAATAAAGGAGAACGTGTGTCTGTTAGTAACTTATTCAACATACAGAAAATATTTCGAAGGGTGTGATGGTTGGATTGTATCGTTGTTGTCAAGTTATTTTTAAAAATAAAAATTTGTTTTCATGTTGAAAACAAAAACAAAATGATTTTATTTTTATTTTACGTAAATTTCTAGACCTTACTGTTTTGGTGGGGTGGTAAGGTTTTATAACTTAAGAAAATAAATATAATAAAATATAGATTAGGTTAAGTTAGAAAGCAAGGATAGGAAGGATGGGGGCATAGGGATTGAAGTGAGCTGGATATCGGTCGCCTAAAACTAAAATACATATACACACAGGGAATCATTCATTCATTGTGTTAATGAATCCAGCCTGTATCTTCACATATTTCAACCTTCCACCTATTTACCAACCAATCAAATTTATAACGTTCAATATATACTTGGGATATGTATATCAATATTATTATTATGATATATAATTATATAGTACGTTGGTGTGTTGGATAATAAGTTTCTTCAACCACAGAAATATAAAGGGGGACACGAAATTTTTAAATGACAAAAACTAACATAAAGTTTGCCAGTTTGGGTTCACTCTAAACGGGTTGAGTCAGCTTTGGGTCATACCATAAGCATGTTTAGCCAAGGGGTTGTTTTTGTGTTAACTCAACGGGTATATGAGTTGACCTATTTATTTATCATTTAATTATAAAATGTGGGTGTGCAATAGCTTGAACTATTTGAGTAATTTTTGTACCAAGTATAACATTTAGCGATGAGCAAATAGTGAAATAACACGAAATCATACAAAATTAGGGAATCAATCGATCAAATATTGAACTATTGTGGTTTATCTCATAGATTTGTATACGGAATTGCACACAATAACAATCAACCCAAACGAATTGCACACAAAAACATTAAAAAAAAAAAGAACACAATAATATAGCATGGTTTGGATTCAATATGAATCCTGTATCTATTGCTGCAACTAGATTTTTCTTATAAGCCCAGACAATACTATAATTATAGTACGTGTTGACATAAATATGTGAAATTGTGACAACTAACTTAGTGACCAAGAAACAACAAAAGAGCCCTAAATTAAATAATTAAATTGGCCCTCCTCTTGCTTCTCAGTATGCCACCCAGGCCCGATCAGTGAACCCGACCCTAAGCCATTCATCAATTCGAGCCTAACAAAACAATTTAAGCTTTTGCTTTAACTATGGTACACAAGTCGGTTACGATTATCTACGTTATATCTAGCAAACAGTATACTAAATTAGTACTTAGTAATTACACTGCATTGTTCTTAGAGTTCTTTCTTTAAAATTGAATTGACTATTTATGAAACACAATTTACATACCAGCAAGTAACATTAAGTTAAAGATTATACAAAAGAAAATCATGAATATTTATTTTACGCGTTACCTTATATATAAAACAATCTTTTGGTATAGAACTTTACATATTTTGTTACATTTATAACTGTAGAAATAACGGTAGTATATATTAATTATCAAAATGAAAAGCGTGCATGTACTTTCGTTGCACCTTCCGTCTACGTTATTTATTCCTTTTAAAAGTTATTAATTCAATAACAATAATGGTATATAATAACAATTTAAAGATAAAATTTAAAAATTTAAGTATATAATATGCAGAATTGCGGAAAGCAACGTGACCTACACAAGGTGGTCGGAGAATAATATCTTTTGGGAACCCGAACTTGCTTTGTTTTCTATCTCATTTTAGTTGGCTAGTTTTTAATTATTTTAACTTTATTTAACTTAATCAAGTTTAAATTACGAACATATTATTTTATGAATGTTCATATCTTTCAATGTTAGAAGAATTTCACACATTCAATCACGTGACACTTGAAACTATGCTATTATCCAATTTGTCATGCGAAATTTGAAGGAAAGACTGTTCGTATAATAATAGAGAGTGTATGTTCGGTGTAAAAATTCTGATATAAAAGGGTTAATAGTGATTAAAATAATATAAAAATTACATTTTCGAAATAGCGTTAACGATTATAAGATCGTTACCCAATATTCATGTTCTTCACAAATCACAATTCCAATGGTTCTCAGCGGCCGATATAACCAAAGTAACCAAATTTCCACGGAGGAGACGCTCCAAACCCTCATATGTTATTTTCTCTTACATAACGTTAGACCATCTTTAATGAAACTTTAAGACATAATGTAATACGGTTTGGTTTGTAGACAAATATGACCAAATGTAACATTACTCATACAATATTTGCAGCTACAGGGATAAAAAAAATATAGTAATATGAGGTTTAGATTTGGTTAAGATTGTGACTTGTGATGAGCAATATTCCCTAAAAGCCTATTTCACGTTTCTCTCAGAGTACATGTGTGTCTCCCACTATACAACATTTTGTGGCAACAGGTGTACTATGGGAGATAAACTCTCAAGTCCGAGATAGCTCAGGGTTTTATGGATCCACTCATTTGCAGAGAGGAAAAATAATTTTATTTTTTTTTTTCATTGGAAAGAAAAATAATTTAAAAAATGTGTTTACACCGGGACAATTACAGACTAACGGCAGATAGACGGGCAACAAGCTACGCAGCTACCCCCTTCTGAATAGCAAACCCTACCCTACTAAACACAACGTTCCCTTTAGCATGGGCGGAGTTACTGCTGACCACCTGCTGAACCCGCTTAAGGAACTGAACCGCGTCAGGGCCAAGAGCGCCAAAGGTGTCAAAAGCAAACGGTATGAACACGTGCTGATTCTCAAGGCAAGCTTTCTCGTGCTTAGCTACTTTACCCGCCTCTGCCTTGTTTATCGCATGACCCACCACAAACCCATGGTCCCGTAGCCCAACGAGGGGGACACACCTGTCAAATCAACACACGCTTGCTTCCCTTTTTCCCATCCAAAAACAAGAATATCAGCGGGTCGTAGGGTTGATCTCCCATCTAAAGGGTCGGTTAAGAAGTTCACCGGGGCTTCCTTTTTTGCCGAGATCCCGGCCCGCTTAAGGACGTCGTAAAGCACATCTCGAACTAGATCATGTCGATATTTAAAGCCTGGTAATTCTTTGCAATGGACTGCATGCTCCCCAAAAGAATCCAAACAAGCCTTTCGGCATACGAGACACGGGTCATCCACCGGGAAAAGGGGTACCATCAACCGGTATTTGAGGATGGCCCGATATTCCACTGGCGACATACATTGCCCTAAACCTTCAATGGGAACAACTGACAGGAAATCCTGAGCGTTAGGGGCACGTAAACACTCAAACACGACTCGCTGTCGCGGGGACAAAGCGAACTTCTCTTCAACTGTCTTGACGATTTCACCATATAAGGCATTCGCCAAAATTTTCTGGGCTTTAGGAGGGGCGGTGTCTTTAAAGTCGAAACCGCCAAGATCAAGATCAGGAAGAGAATTATGCAGGGTATCCAACGCACCCCTATAATCAGAGTCAAACAACCCACCCCACACTCCCGTAGGATGTGGTCTTGAAGAACCCAAGATTGGGCCCTTGAAGCCACAAAAGCGTAGGAAGAGGCATCCTCGGCCGAGCAAATCCCAAGACCCCCAAAACGGGTTGGGAGGGAAGCTAACCTCCATTGGAGGTCCCCAAAAAAGGCACCACCACAAACAACAATGTCCTCGATCGCTTTCCGAAGACCCGTGTCAAAAACAGAGACGGCTCCTCCGACATAGGAAAGCTGACACGTCCTAAGCCCAAACAGTAGTTTAGCGACCCCCATACACGAACGAAGCAAGAGGAGTTCACTTTGAGGGTCACGAAGGCTTTTGAGGCATTCCATCAGCTCAACCGCACGTTTTGCTCTTTTGAGGGCCAAGCCACTAATAAACTCCTCGTTTCTACTGACAACACCACCCAAAAAGTTTCACACCATGCACCGGCCTACCAAACTCCCGCGAAAATAAACCCTCTTGAGTCTTCGCCCCATCACATGTAGGCCAAAAAACTTCAGTTTTTTTTATGTTGAGAAGGAGGCCCAAAGAGGGGCCCTCCACTCTGATGATGTCTAAAGCCTTGGCAACCTGAGTAGCGTCTCCAATAAGGGTCCCATCATCCAGGTACCAGGCGTGAAAAAGAAGCTTACAGCGATCTCTGATCCGGTGGACAAGGGGGTGTAAAACAAGGGCAAACAGGATAGGCCCTAAGGGATCCCCTTGCTGAACCCCTGTGGAAGACCAAATATTATCATTTCCCACATAAAGCCTAGCTGGTTGCCCGTATAAAAAATCAACCCAAGCAGAGATGGATGGACACATTTTCTTTACCTCATTTAAAAGAGCAGTTCTATCCACAAGGTTAAAGGCATTCGAAAAATCAACGGTAAGCATAGCCAACGACCCGTCTCGGTGGTGCGCATTTACAAACCTATTCGCACTATGAGGAACTGCCTCAGCCCCGTTTGGAACCCCGACCCCAAACTGAAAGTCGCCAAGGTATTTGGCCATATCCTTCCCCACCCCCTTCATAGCCACCTTGGAGACTACTCTCCTCCAGATTGAACCAACTGCAATAGGTCTAATACCATTATCGGGCTTGAGAAGAGGAGTAAGGGGAGCAGATGCAACGAACCCCGCTAAACTCCTAGGGCACCCGCCCCTCAAACATAAGTTAACCATAGCTGCAGTCGACCTAAGCAGACTAGCCGCAATCACGGACCCTTCCCCACAAAGGGCGTCCAAAAGGTGTTGAGCCCTCAAACCATCTCTCCCACACGACGTCCCTTTAGGGAAGGATTTGATGCACACCAGTACACTGTCAGTCTCTGCTACAAGGGGAGGCTCTGCTGGTAAGAAAGCAGGCATGGTAGGGGGAGGCATACACGGGTGTTTATCCTCGAGAGCCTTCAAAGTTTTCTTATTAAGTGGTGCGACCCCAGAAGAACATAGAACCTTAACTGCAACGGTAAAATGACCATCGGCAACCTTACGTAAACATTGCTTGACGTTAGAATCCCTATCCTCGCTTTTTTTATCATACCCTTTTTTAAAACCGTTTGGGCTCTCCATCGCAGGTTGAACAAACAAAGACTAAATGAGAGTGCCAAACCCCTCACGATCACCCCATTGGGCTAGCGCCCGCTGTATACTGAGGCATTGACCGGTTTTCCTGTTGCCCGACCTCTTATCCTGGCGGCTGACTGGCGTAAACACACGCAGCGTACACCGAGGTAAAAGTAGCAGACGAATCCACGCATCAACCGAATCAGGCATAGCCACCACGTTGTCCAAAGCTGTGGTCAAGGCTTGGGCAAACGCCATGCGACAACTAAAAGGGATGCTCTTAACAGTTTTAATAGGAAGAGAAAAAACTCGGTCAAGGAGAGCTACATCCACACATGCCTCTCCAGACGAGGAAGCCCCCGTTGTGACACACGGTCTAGGGACTCCTACAATAAAACCCTCCTCATCCCCTTCCCTTGGCATAAACCGAATAACCCGATCTTCATGGTGACACGCCTAACGGAAGGAACGAAGACGCATGCACTCCCAACACAACCATTGTTCAGACAACCTAAGGGCTTCGCAAACAGAGGTAAAAAGATAAGGGTCTTCAGCAATAGCACGCCTCAAAGTATCTTTTCTATCATCCGAACCGAAAAATAATGGATCGGTGTTAAATCGTAAATGGGAAATCAAATGCAAGTGGTTAATGAACGATGTTGGCTAGTGAAACCTATGATAAGCTTATGAAATTGGAACTCTAACAATGTAAGTTCAAATTGTCAGCTAAATAGTGTGGGTAAACAAGACTTCACTAGTTATAGCTATCACAAGAGTTTTGGTCCGACATTCATCAATCTACAAGTCGTCGAAAAGCACAATATTAGAGTTTACAAGTCATTTTAACCAAATTTTACACGTATTTGCACATGCTTCGTGGTGAAAGTAGCACAAAAGTAAATATTTTACAGAATGTGATTTATAAACTCATTTAACATTTCTTTACTCAAACACATAGGCGTCTATATCATATAGACGTGAACACATTTTATCCCTTTAAATAAATTTTATGACGATTGATGAATATTATAAATTATGTATTTTATGTATTAAAATAACAACATTTATGAAAATTAAGAATTAAGCTCGTACAGGAAAATCTTTATAAAGTTTAAACAAATATGTGTTTAGCAAGATTATATTAGTGTCCTTTGGAATCGAGTACAAATGGTTGTAGTTTAAACTGTTTAATAATATAAAACGTGCTAAATAACTAAATAATTGAGCACCAAAAGAAGCCGAATGACCGGCGCATATTAAATTAAATTTAAATTTAAATAAAAAATAAATGAAAAAGACAGGGGAAATACGAAGGCACGAGGAAGCAACAACATAATAATATCGCGTCGTAGAGTAGCCACGTGGACAACAACATAGAGTTTCCCGAATTTTAGCGCCATGTAGGCAGTTAGTTGAAATTAAGGTCATGCAAATTTGTCGTTTACCTGGATGACTTACGTGGCAGCAGATAATGGCCCTCCTACTCCCACCCTCCGTTGTTATATTTTGTAGTTATCCTTAAATCTGTTGGTGTCTGCTTTCAAACCATCATTTAGACTGACACGTCACCATCCATGTGGTCCCCACAGCCAGCTATAGCGCATTTAACCTTTTGTCCGCTTTATATATTTTATTACTATTATTATTATGCTACTACAAATAATAATATGATAATATCGTTGTTATTGTTATGATGCTTGCTCTGATGGATATGGATGGATAGACTAAGCAAGTCCAAACTCAAAACTATATATATATATATATTTCCTTTTTAATAATTCAAATTAAGATTGGTAAATATACATACTCACACGTTGCACCGAAGTTTCAAATCGATCAAGAATCATAAAAACAAGTGTCGTTGGGTTCCGATAGTACCAACATCAATTCAATGCCTATGTTCTAAACAATGTCATTAAAGGAGCAAATGGATCTTACTCTATCGAAATCGGGTCTAATCGGTATAGGTCTCGAGGGTCTTATGGATCTCGCGTGCCTTAGTCGATTTATGTCCACCCTTATCAAAAACCATATAAACGAATACCAATATCGTCCCGATAATACCGACACTTATACCTATGTTGCTCGTTCGACATCAGATAGACTCGTCATAGACAAGTGCGTTAACGACACTTGGTATAGTTTACGACTTTAAGATACCAAAAAATGTTTATTACAAATACAATTTCTTTTTACTAGTGAATTTTGTATGAGAATGTTGAAAATAAACCAATCACCACCACGTATTTAATTTTTTTTTTTAAGTAAAGGTGCAATACGTATAACAAAAAAGAGTACGCTTTAAAATGTAAGTCAACCTAAAGTTGAGGGATCATAAATATTGAAGTGCCAATTATCAAAGTTTAAAAGTTCATGCTTAAGAAATGTGTATACACTAGTGAGCTTTAACTCAATTGACATTTAAGAAGAAGTAAAATATTTGTCCCGAAGACCGTAGGATCTCAAATTCAAATCCGATCACAACGATGTTTTACTGCAGTGGGTCTTAGAACGACATGTTTTTCTTAAGACATAAGATGATTGACTTATGCTACCCAACGTTACTTATGATATTTATGATCACATGCGTATAAGATCTCCTTTTCCTGTTGTTTAACCATGTGTTGTTGGGTTTTTCCTTTGTATTTGATTCAATAATGGATTAGTTAACAAATTTCTTTTTTAATTATTTTTTTTCTAATGAATTTGGACAATGCTCTTTTCATACTAAAAGATCCAAAATAATGAGTCACTAGTTTGATAGCAACTTGAAAAGGTAGGAAAATGTGGTTTCAGGATGGAGCTCGTGAAACACTGTTACCTGATTCAATCATAGATGGGCTTTTGTTCAATGGCATCAGGTGATGGTTTAAGATTTGAGAATTTTAAGGTAAGTTTAAAACCTGATTTAAGAAGGTTTTCTCACAATGATGAATTTTCTCATTATATATGTTCTTGAGTTACTCATGTCTAAAACATAAAACTAGTATGAACGACTAACATCACGTCTCCAATTAATAGATGTGTAAAATAATCAATGTGATTGTAACACCATCAAGAGCATCCTAGTCTAAGATTTTAGTTTAAATTAATAGCATTTGGGTAGGTTTATTTAATTCAAATATGACACACACTATAACTAAAAATGAGCATCATTTTTCAGTTAATCGATTATTACTTAACGGAACCATATATTAATCATGCGATTTTGTTAAGTCAGTTAATTCGGTTGTTGCTTGACCAAACCATATGTTAATCATGTGATTCAATTAAGTCAGTAAATTTATTTATTTGCTTACGCCTGCATGATACATTTACTTTAGCGTGAGTGGTGTTTCCATTCGTTTAATTAACAACCTCTAGGCAACTAAAACATGTAGATTAAATCAGGGTCGTCCTTGAGAGTTCAAGTGCGCTACTAAAAGGACCATTATATATAGGATTGTTCAAGAGCTAAACCGGTGGCTTGCTCGTTATTGGCTAGTTTACAAGCCGAACGGATCATTCACAGCCGAACCAAAATTGAACGAGCGTTTTCTGATCATTGTTCGATCAACCATCGTGCATATTTTCAGTCATTACTTATATTTTTATTTTTTTACTTTAAAAGTTTCTTTAAGGAACAAGATTTAAATTGGATGTAATGTAATACGTACCATTTCGATCATTGTAATCTAATAAACTTTGTCTGATTCCAATCATTATTGCTGATTGCTCTCCAGATGAACTAATATGTACACATGTGAATTGCTTGTAAGATCTTTCTTCTATTTCTAGAGATATTACCATATTTGAAAATTTTAACATGATATTGGGTTGATTGAATAGTAGTTGGTTATGTAGGTTAAGAGGTCAACATCAAGTAAAGAGTTACTTGTTAGGCAAGTAAGCAGGAGACCTATGTCCATAAGCACTTCCAAAGTTTTTTTTTTAATATATAAAGGGGTTCAATAGTTTGCTTGTTAAGACTAAGGGGTGTGGAGGCTTCAGTGGGGGCTCCAGCAGAGCCAAGAACCAATAATATTATGACGTGTGGTAGAGAGAGAAACTGGATAAGGGGGGTGTTGGTAGCGCCCCTCTAGCGCCTGGCCCCTGGTGTGGGTAGCGCCCCTCTAGCGCCCCGCTAGCGCCCCACATCAGCTCTCTCTTCTCCCGCTACCATGCTCGCGGGTGTGTTGGAGCCCCCTCTAGCTTCCCCTTGGTGTGGTACTAGCGCCTGGGGGCGCGAGCGGAGGGGCTCTAGCGCCCCCTTTGAAGCCCCCACACCCCTCAGTCTAATCATTTCAAATTACAAACTAATACTATTTATTTTAATAATTTTACATTTACATAAAACTATTAGATTTTTAAATGTTTTATGTTCTATTTTAAAACATTCACCAGGCACAAATTGTATAATTTTACGGAAACCTTCTTGGGTTCTGATTTGTTTTCGGCAAGTGTATGCAACTAATAGGAGAGAAAACTATTGTTCTAGAATTTGAACTCGAGTAAAGTGGGCTTGTACGTGAGTGATAAGCTTTTTGAAATTTCTAGACAACTAGTTGAACTAAAGTTGTTCGTAAAAAAGCCGACTCTTTTCACATGATGTGCAAAGTGAAACCATATTCCTCTAGCCTGGATCTGTGTGAAAGTGATATGGAAATGAGATGGTATCTACGTGATAGTTTCCACACTCGTGTTTACTCCATCTATCTACACACCCTATGTTCTTAAATTTTGGATTCAAATGTTTCCTTGGAGATGTATTTATTGGTTTCTTTATTTATGTATTTAAAACAAATAATTTAAATACCCAAACCCGAGTTAAGTAGTCATTTATCTTCACAAAGAAAATCAAAAGAGACTCTTGATTTGTCATATCTAAATCTTCATTAAATATATTATAGGTGTTAATACAGCTGTTCAACATTAATCAACTTTAATTATTGTTATTATTAGTTTATCTAATCCCACATAAACCGTTATTCAAGTGTTATCCATGCCCTATATTGGACTGGGGCCACATGACACTTACTCGGTGGCCATAATATCTATAGGAAACTAAAGTCATTTGGTTTTGAATTATAAAACTATCAACTATGTACATTATTATAAAAAGAAACATGAGATTAAGATTATAAATTTCGTATGTAGTAAAGCAAATGTCATCATTTGATGGAATCTAACAAACAATAGATACATGGCATATATGAACATATGATTATGATCGTAAGTTGCAAGTTTAGTACAGAATTTGTAATTAGTTTTCTAATAAGTTAATAACACTTGATTATGTTTTGTGAGTGTAAAATGTTGTGAGGGTCCATCCCTTGTATAACGAAGGTTTTTGATACGTTTTTAATTTTTTAAAATACATTATGCATATTACTTCTTGCTTTCTATGTTAAGTATATGATTGAGCATTCGAGAGTATTATCAAAATAGTTTATTTTATAAGTATCTAACACAAATTAATAAGTTATCCATGCCCTACAAGTTTTCAAACCTACATTCCATCGCTACTTTCGAACACATCATAAATACACTAAATCTCATGATTCTCTTGAGCTATGTCTTCATTTTGTTTTCTAAAACAATTAAACTTCTCGAATGCGAAGCCGCTCTCAAGTTGGTTAAATGCTAATTTACATACCAAGATTATATTTTTTAGCTCAAATTTAATTGTGTGTGCTTATCAAATCTTATTTTCTTTTTTCAAGATGATTAAACGTTCATATGTGCACCAAAAAATTAATTTCACCTCAAATTTTATAGAACTTTTATACGTGCTCACCGACTATTATTGAACATCGAATCTCTATAGTGAGATTTAACATATGTTGGCATTAATGTTGTATTATGTGTTATAATTTCATTTGATCATATATGGTAGGGTTTCATAGTTTCTCTGTGATGACCTTTGTTTTTATTTATCGATCGTGAAATATACATTACTAATGGATTTTGGTGACCCGACTTTGAAAGAATTGTTTGGACATTTGATCACTAAAACGTGATGAGACGATAGAAAGATCGTGAACCGTCATTGTTCGGTGTTTGTGTGCAAATCCTAGGGTTTTTGTTATGTCCTTTGAAAACATGATGAGACCTTGATGCGCGACAATCAAATGGAATTCGTAAATCCTCACTCCTTATCGGGTTTGAAAATGAGATTAAAGCCATGATTCGCCCCTTCACCGGATATCATTCAAACCGGTTCAAATAGAAATCGAATATACGTCTTCACTTAGAAGACAAGCCTCTAGAACAAATTCCCAGTTACCTGCTATTAAATTGAATGATTGATTTAAGTGAAATAATAATTGTAAGAAAATGAAAGGAAGAAAAGTCAAAAACCCCGGTCCACGGCTAAGGAGCTATGTAGGGAGGTTTGTCAAAAGTGGTGGAGCCCTTTTCATAACTCACCCTTCCTTTCTGGTCTTTGGTTAGGTTTTGTGTCATCATCTTCTGTGCTACACCCAAGATATTCTAATTCTACATTATATAATATTAAATAATACGAGTAACATTAATTATTATTCATTTCAAGTGTATTGTCTTAAATCGACTTTCATTTCATTCCCAATATTAAAACTATAGAATATGATATGAAGTGTGTTTTATCAACCAAAAGTTTATTTAATACATTAGCTTAAAGAGAGGGATCGAATAATGTGGATGATAAGGGGAAAGACTATTGGTTTTGAAATTGCACCGGTGATGTTGCACATCTACACAAGTCGTCTTCTATGATGAAACCGCCTTCATTTTCTAATTATGTGATTTTCATCGTCGAGACAATTTTCATATTCATAAACCACGAAGTCTGGTATACGCACTATGACCATCAAGTCTACTCACCCCGCAAGATTGCATAGATGGGGTAACCATCGACTCCTGAGCTAATTACCTTTCGAAAATTAATGAGATATACGTTATAAACACATTATGTATTATTTATTCCAATATTATGGACATTGTATTTAATTAATTTGATGTATTTATAAAGTTAATATGTATTTTTTGATTCCTAATTTGTAAACCTATTTGAATTTAGTAGTATATTAAGAGAACTAAAAAATAAAGAAGTTAAATATACAAACAGGGATAATTTGTAAATATAGTTGAATTAAGAATTATAAAGGGAAAGACAAAAGTAATTATAATTTTTATTTTTATAAGCATAAAATCTCACGTGTAAACCTACTCTTTCGGGCTATGTCCAAGGTTAACTTCTCAACCGCCGTTAGATCGTACTCCCTGATACTTAGGAACCAGATAAAATCCGTAAACCCACGCTCCCTGACAGGTTTGAACCTTAAAGTCATGGCTCATCCCTTAACCTAGATATCATTTGAACCGATTCAAATAGAAATTAAACCTGCAATTCCATATTAAAAGAGTAGGTCTTTTAAGAACAACTTCTCATGATAACAAAAGTAATTATACATAATGTTACCACACATGCTTAGAACAATAATAACAAAAATAAAAAATAAAAGGAGTCGTTCTAGTGCAAGCCAACAAGAACAAGGGTAGGTTTGGGTAGAAGTGGGCCTCCACCTATAGCCGTCCTATGGACCCATTTGTTTTTAATGATGGGCTTTCTGTTTTTATGGACGGTTGTCTAACTGTGGTCGAACTCAAACTGCGGGTGTTGAAAAAGTAGTTGTAATTGGCTCAATAACTTGAAATCCAGTCGGATTTGTGGACGAAATCCTGTCGGATCTTTTTCCTATACGTCGACCCCATCCAAATTCCTATTATATTTCTGGAATTTTCAAATTTTTTGGTCCACTTTGATTTTCTCACTCTTGTTTTGGTCCATTTGAGGAATTTTCCCGAAAAAAAACTAAACAATTTTAAAGTGATTAAAACTATCAAACTGTCAAAATTAGCCAATTCAACGGGTCAAGCTATTTGGTTAGTCGTTTCTCAAAATCATAGCTAGCGGATTGGCCATACAGTTTTGATAAAAGCTATTCAACAAACCGCAAACACTCTAGTAACTGGTATTAGATCTAACACAAATAATTTAAAAAAGAATATTATTAGATATATACTTTTAAAGTCACTTTTGATGAAACTTACTTACTTTCTAATCATTATTCTTGAAGATTTCTTTACCTCTCCACTTTTAATCTATTAAATCAATATTTATTAATATGTTTTTTAAACAAGTGTAAAAAAACTGAAAAATCTTATGATGGAAAACAGAAGTTGGCTAGCGAAAATATAGAAAATGTAACACTTATTAATCTGTTTATAATATTTGGAAACTTGCTTCTTTTTATGACGGGAAAAACTTTATGTTATGTAACAAAAAAACAATCTTCAATTTGATCCAACGTTTTACCTTTATTTAAAGTCTCATGTTAAATCTATGACTCTTCTCCGAATACATGATAACTTTCAATTAAAAATTTATCTAAAAGAAAAAAATTGAGATGATATGATGTGAATATCGTTATGGAAATTCCAAGTTAAATCCTATTAGTTTCCTCCGAGTACACGATAACTATTATTTAAAAATTTATCTAAAAGAAAAATATCTAGATGATATGATTTGAATATCATAATGGTCATCCTTTACGTTCAATTTTTGTTTATAAAAATAGGTTTCGTATGATGAAACTCAAGAAAATTTTATCGACTATAAAATGTTTAAAATATTATATAATAATGTAAATTTAGAAAGAAAAAAAACATGGATAATAGTACCATATAAATAAAGCAACACGTCGATGGAAATAAGTGACTATAAGTCAAAACAAGATTTATATTAATGGAAAATGTACCTATCGTGAATTAACTTGTGTTATTAAGGAAAGTTTGAAAATGTTCTATATGCGAACATCTGGTCCAATATAGATCCAATGTTTTTACGTAATCATATTATTTACGTAGCTCATTTTAGTTGGGCCCAACTCATATACGAAAATTGTAAATTGTTGATGTCTTCACTGTAATTAATATTGTTTAATATAATTGATTTATTTAATATGAACTAAAATTGTAATAAACTATGATGGAAGTTTGGAAATGTAACACACACACAATTCAATATAAGGTTTTAAGGGACAAAACCCTTAAGACCATGGGGAGTTCGAAGGAGGACCGAGGACCGCCTTCGATGGGTAAAAGGCGGGTAAACGGCTATCAAAGTATCAATGGTTGCAATGCTTGATCAGCAGCAAATTGAGTATCAATGGTGACTTGAGTGTGGCAGGCAACTAATGTATCAGTAGTATCTAAATTTCCATTGCTAGAATTTATGCCAAGTACTTTCCACTAATATAAGTATCTAAGTATTCAAAGTTATAAAATGCTAGCCATCAACTGAATCGTTATGATGATTTACCTTTTATATAATTATAATCTTTTTATCTGTTTAAAAGACAAAAAATTAGAGCTTTGTTTATCGGAAAACACATTCTCGTTCTTTGTTGAACTCTTGTTAATTATAGGTGCACAAAAAGGGTTTTTCTAACACTCGGTTCTAGGTATGGAACCAGGTTTGGGTATATGCATGCATTGGCAATATTCGGGTCGGGTTTGGGTCCTGATATTGTTTCTAAACCATACCATATGCACTGGTTTCGGTTCAGGTCTTGAACCAGGTGTTCGAAAACCGGGTATTTGAATATCCTATTTTCGGGTATTGAATTGCAGGTTTCTTCGGGGTATTTTTCAGGCGTAGATTGGATTTTTAAGAAATTGCCCTTTTTGGTATTTTTCGGGTAATTTCAGGTATTTCAAAAACCTGTTCCAGTTCCGGGTATTACCGGATATAAATCAGGTCTGTTTCCAAGTATAGGTTTTGGTACTGACATGCATATCATAGCTGTACCCTATTGATGAGTTCTAATAGTAAAAACCCGAGATTATAAAGAAACCATGTTCCTGGATATTTGAATAAAATATTTGGGCTGATCAGAGTACAAATAACTAAATGCCCATATTGCAAACTATTTATTTTGGATCATATGCAGGGCCCAAACAAATAACGGGTTTATTGACTCCCTCAACACCGACACGTGTCTTATCCACACCCACTGCACTCCAATGTTGTTAAACTCACCGTTTCTCATACCTTCCAGATTCACCACTGTTAAAGCTTCAATGGAGGTTACACCGCCTAATAAACGAGTACTCGTCTGCGGCGGCGGCGTCATCGGCGTATGCACGGCTTACTTCCTATCCAAAAAAGGCGCCGCCGTAACATTAATCGAGCAATCATCAATCGCCTGCGCCGCATCAGGCAAAGCCGGCGGCTTCTTAGCTTTAGACTGGTGCGATGGTGGGCCCGTGTCTTCACTCGCACGTGCCAGTTTTAATCTTCACCGTACACTCGCTGAAGAATTAAACGGTAAAGAATCGTATGGTTACCGTCCGGTTAATACCCTTAGCCTTTCAGTCACTGAGTCAGAAAGTCAACGCAGAGGGAAAGAGTCAACGCTTCCGGATTGGATTGACGGCCCGGTTAAAAGCCCAAAAACTATTGGTACTGAGTCTAGGGGTGTGCGTGAGTTGATTTGGGGTGGTTTTGGTTAATCGGTTTTGAAAGTTATGACGTGACTGTTACTAAAAAAATGTAGTTGAGCTTAAAAGTTTGTACCATATAAAATAAAAAAAAACGACATGACATAATCCAACAAAAATATATAATTCATGATATTAATATACCTTTGACTGTTCACGAGTTGATCCGGGGTGGTTTTGAGCTTGAGCGGCTCAACTAGGATTGAGCTCGATTTTGAAGGTAAACAAGCGTAAGATCGAGCCATAACCAGAGCCGAGCTTGGGTTGATTTTCGCTCGGTTACAAAAGTGAGCCAACTCAGCTCATTGTTTAAAATCATGTTTTTTAGCAAGTTTTATTCGGGATTTTATCGAGTGAGCCACAAGCCGTGAGCTTTTTGAACAACCTTGATTATTTAATACCAAACATTAAAAAACAACATTATATAATTTAACAATGAAATTCAAGTTAATTCGATAACAAACGTTGAACCGAAAACATCTTAATGGTATTATCCGACAATATGTTTGGTGAAAGTTAATCCCAAACATATTGTTGGTTAAATAAATGGGTCGGTTCGGGTATGGCGGGTTTGAAATTATCTTTAATGAAAACTGACCCGCATTTGCCGGTTTCCAAAAATTCATTCAAACCGATCCACTGGTTATGTCGGTTATTGGTTAAATCAGTTCGATTATGCCGGTTATGGTTTGATTAATGGTTATGACGGTTAAGTTGCTCTCCCTTAGGTACGACAAACACTACGGCCCAAGTTCACCCACAATTGTTTACTCGGAGGTTGTTGGAGAAGGCGGTGGCAGAGTATGGCGTAAAGGTGCTTCCTGGTAAAGTTAAGACGGTGGAGACGGGTGGAGGGAAGGTAACGGTGGTGGTGGATGACGGTGTGATTGAGGGTGATGCGGTCGTGTTGGCTCTTGGGCCGTGGACTAGTAAGTTTAAGTTGTTGTCATCTTTGGTTCGTGTTCACGGACTTAAAGCCCATAGTGTAGTTTTGGAACCAAAGGATGCGGATGCGATATCGGCTGATGCTTTGTTTCTTAGTTATTACCCGGCCCATGGTGGACAGCCCATGGACCCTGAAATTTATCCTCGGCCCACTGGTAAGTGTTTGTTACAATAACCAATTTTATATTTTTGTTTTAAAAGTTTTAGGCAAAAAGGCTCAGCTTGAAATTGGAACGGTCTCGTGTTAATTTTGGGCGTTTGCTTATTTGAACGGGCTCCTGTTAATTTGGGCTTTTGTGTAGTTTGAATGGGCTCGGGTTAGTTTGGGCGTTTGTGTAGTTTGAACGGGCTCGGGTTAGTTTTTGGCTATAGTGTAGTTTAAACGAGCTTTGGGTTAAATTTGGTCTGTAGTGTAGTTTAAACAGGCTCGGGCTAATTTTAGGCTTTTGTGCAGTTTGAATGGGCTCGGGTTAATTTTGGGCTTTTGTTTAGTTTAAACGATCTCGTATTAATGTTGGGCTTTTGTGTAGTTTAAACGGGTTCGGGCTAATTTTGTGCTTTTGTGTATTTTGAACGGGCTCGGGTTAAATTTGGGCTTTTGAGGAGTTTAAATGGGCTCATGTCAGTTTTGCATTAACTCGTACACATTAAGTTTAAACGAGCTCATGGGCCATGTTCGTGTCGAGCTTGAAAGTTTTGCTGGATGACCTGTTTAACATCAAATTATTAAAGTTTTAACTATAAATGTTTATAAAATGATGTAAATTTGTAATTTGAAACAAATATGCAAAAAAATTTGAAGAATAAATATTTGTTTTTTATGTATCAGCAAGGGAGTAAAATTGTTGGGTTTTACAGGAGAAGTGTACATATGTGGAATGTCTTCCCAAGAAGAGGTTCCCGATAACCCGGAGGAGATCGAACCGAACCCTGACTCGATCAGGGTATTAAAACGGGTAGCTTCGACGGTGTCAAGCTATTTAGGGGAAGAAAGTGAGGTGAAAGCAGAACAAGCGTGTTTCCTACCTTGTACTGATGACAGTGTTCCTGTGATCGGTGAGCTTCCGGGCATGAAAGGGTGTTATGTGGCGACAGGACACAGTTGTTGGGGGATACTAAACGGGCCTGCCACGGGGGCTGCCATGGCCGAGCTTGTCATGGATGGTTGCTCCACCATTGTGGATCTTACTCGGTTTAGTCCGGCTCGCTTTGTTGGGAAATAAGTTGATATTGATGGTGAATTGTGTTGCAGTTATTTTATTTTGGTGTATTTTTATATTTTTACTTGTGTGACGTAAGTGTATTTTATTATATAATTTTTACACATATTATATTATATAATTACATTGAGAAATACAATGTGTTAACCTTGTGATTGGTTTAGGGGAGTTATGTTGTCACAAAATTTAACTTGTTTGTCAAGCTGACCATATGTATGTCATTCATGAGCTCAATTTAACTTGGTTTAGGGTCTTATTTACCTTGTAATTGTTTTAGCGCGCAATATCCATTGCATGATCATGTCAATCATTAGTCTCGCCATAGGCGGATCTATGGGTGTTTTGACCAGCATTCGACGTGAGAATATGTACTTTAGTAGACGGAGTATATGAACTTCTTGTCTTATTGGATCATTGTTGAGAATTGAGCTCACTATTAGCCCATTAGAATGATTCTGCTTAAGGAGAAGCCCATGGTCATGAGTATGAGCCCATTAGAATGAGGCATTAAATCATTAAAACTACTAATTCATAACCCAGCCTCAAAAATCATAAGATTCATTCCATAACCTATAATAAAATGCTAAAGACTTGTTTAAAACAAAATGGTGTTTGGAGGTGCAGTTTCACAATAAGGATTCCCCATTCGAAAATATCAAATAAACATATCGACTTATAGCGCGCATCAGGAAACAAAAAGTATGTAATCACATTTATAGATGAATCATCTAGGTTTCGCTATATAGATATTGTTTGCATATTATAGATGAAGCTTTATGGTAGTGGATGGTTGATGTGATGCCGTGTTATGGTAGGGGGATGGGTGACGTGATGTTGTGGTAACTAGTAAGATCGGGAGCACCACCCAACCCACTCCGTAGTCCACACCATCCAACATGACCCTGATTAGATGTGTATGGGCCGAAAGGGATGGCGAGCAACGTACCATATATGTTTATTTCTATGTATAATCAATTTTACACTGGAAAAATCAATTACGAAGAAAAACTTGTAAAATGAGATTGATGTGAAAGATAGACATTCTTTGCATAGTTGAAATATGAAAGATGGTTAATAGAATAAATGGGAAGATATAATTTTTGTTATTTGACGTTGTTATAGAAGAGAGATATCAAAGATAGTTGTCTGGTGAAATACAACAGCTCTTTCTCTGTTTTTTTAACTAAATGAGTGTAATCGGTTGTCGGGTGACTTTAAAAGATTTAGCATATGTATACAACCAATCTAATCCGAGTTTGAATTATAGAACAGTTGTGTTCTCTCTATTAGTGGCATACACTCGTTCCTATATCAGTGGTTGAATATATGTATTTAAGTCAAAGTCTTATTATTACTATTACTATTATTATTATTTAATAATAATTATTATTATTTATGTAGCAAAATAGGAATATAGAGTTAAAAAAGTTCAAAGAAACACTCTATATAATTTTGTATTTATGTTAAAAAAGAAAGGAAAATATTATACGTAATCACGTGGTGTTACAGCTGGGATATAGCTTTTCTTTTTGACTAATTTAAGATTTTGGAATGTAATCATTTACATAAGTCTTTTGAAAAGGTGACTTTTTACTTTTTAGTTAGTGGGAGTGAGTGAAAGCTTCCACTATGCCCTACACGTACAACCGTTTCTGCACAACGTACAACTATTCTTCCTGCTTCTTTTAATCCTCTGGCAAAGGGTATATTTTTGGGAATTACTGGCCTTCCCGAGCATCAAACACATGGTTAACGACAACCATATTCTTGTATACAAAATATAAAACAAACCACGCCCTGTTTGCGGTGCGCACATATAATGTATATATGTGTGAACCCTTGGGTGGGCAAAAGTAAAATTGCACTAATTTTGACGTTATTTTACTAATCACGTGAAAATAACGTTAAAAGTGGAGGAAGGTTAATCAGCCATCATGTGGTGGCGTTGATAGCCGAAAGACAAGGGCACATGCACCAATCAGCCGGTGTCCCGATGATTGAGTGTTATGTGTCTTATGTCCAAGGCTTGATTCAAAACTACTATCGAGCCGGGGTCTCACCGGAAGCAGCCTCTCTATCCCTATGGGATATAGGTAAGGCTGTCTACATCTTACCCTCCTCAGACCCTACCATAGCATTGTTATTGGTGGGATATACTGAGTACGATGATGATGATGATGAAAATATAAAACAAACCATGTTCAAATTAAATATAAGTTTATAATTTGATAAGTTATAGACATAGCTTTATAGGCCACTAATATGAAAGGAAAACTTAACCGGATTATTCCCCCACTATAAAAATATTAGATTCTTATTAGTTTTCAGTCATAACATCTTAAAAGTTATGTATACAATGTAAGTTTCGGTTTATTTGGTCTAGTTTATTACTAAGACTGTGTAGTGGAGGGGCTATAAAATGGGGCGTTTTGCGTAATGTGACGTCCAGTCAGCAAATGATGTGTTTTTGTTTTTTGGGTGTAATGATGTTGTAGCCCACCCACAATTCGCCCCATTTGTAGCCTGGGGGAGGCGGTGTTCGCGCCCCATTTCGCCCCTATTTCTCGCCCACTACACATGGCCTAAGGCACTGGTGTGTGTGTTTCTGATTATATAACTAGCTCGTATGGTTACTAAACACTTAATTTCAAAAGAATAAAGAATCAGCTAGCAAACTTTTTGTTTAGAACATTTATATAAACATTTTTAAAGAATATCTAAGATGTTTATTTACTTTTCATCTCATTAGATAAACAGCTTCTAATACATAGAACTAAAAGAATAACTTCAAATTAGTTTTTAAGGCTCGAAACTAAAGTTAAGTTGGCTAGGAAATAGATTTAAGACAGAAGACTCATGGTCGAACACTAGATCCATCATGTTCTTCTAGAATATTTTCTAACATAGTTAATGCTTCTTATTTTAAGAGTGATTAATGGTACATAATTGACTTTATACGTTATATTATTGTATTATAAGCTTTGAATGAAACAAAGAAAAGGTTTTAAAGGCTATAAACGTATTTTTTTGTGATGAATTCAACAAATTTGGTTATTTTCTTATCATTTTTTAATGTAATTAATTTCTTGTCTAGTTCACATCCACTTCAATTACTTGAGAACTATATAAGTCAGTAACGTATAAAAAGATTTAAATTATTTTAATGGGTGATTGGTATAATAATTACTATGATATACGAGACCGGGTCAAATGAGGATTCATAGATCAAGGTTTGACTTTACCACAACAGCCTTGCCTAACTTTCTATTGGCTTGGGTTTGGGAGTGGATAGGTGGCACATGAGTGATGAGTGTGTGAAAAGTTTATTCATTATTTATTGGTTTAAAGTAATTTTTATCTAGAACAGGTAACAAAAAACAAGAATTGCTAATATGTTTGGACAACTTTAAGTGTTAGTTAGGGTGTTTGGGTTAGTGCATTTTAAATAAAAAGCCTATGGTTCTTTTCTATTATTACTCCTTCCGTCCCATTATAAGTGTTCTAGTTTGATTTTTCAAGTCTTTTTTGTTTAATTTTGACCGACAATATTTTTGTTTGTGTTATATAATACTTGATGTAAAATATATGAATGGATTGGTTTAAATGTATTTTACATTAATATAATTTTAATCAAGTATTATATGACACGAACAAAAATATTTAAGGTCAAGGTTGCAAAAGAAAAACTTGAAAAGTCAAACTAGGACACTTATAATGGGACGGAGGGAGTATTATTTAGGAAAAACTTATTAGCTTAATTAATAATTAGCATTCATTGAAGAAACACCCCTGATCCAAAGCTTCAAAATTAATATGTTTAGACAACTTGAAGAGTACTTAGGGTGTTTGGGTTAGTACATTTTAAATAAAGCCTATGGTTCTTTTTTTTTTTATTTTAGGAAAAGCTTATTAGCTTAATTAACATTCTTTAAAGAAACACCCATGATCCAAAGCTTTAAAAATATGTTGTTAGGTGTAATAAGTTGATAATGACGTAGAGTTTTTGGCCTTATGATTAGAGAAATAAGTTAACAATATGGATGTTTGCTTTTTTTGCTCCCTAGTTTTGAATCGTTGCTTGTGTCTTAATTTCATGTCGCTTTGCGATTGAAGTTTAGAGTGAGATATCTCAGTGGAGTGGATGAGGCTCATCTAGAGTCTCGACTATTCAATATGTTGTGAGCTATTTTGCAGTATATGCATCTTTAAAGAAAGTAAAACATTCATGCATAATATCTTTTTTATATTTATGAAAAGCTTGAAACGTGTTGGTTTTAACAAAGCAAGGCATTGAAGTCACGCTAGTTTTGTTTAAGGGTGTTGGTTGGTGGCCTAGTGGTAGAGACAAAAATTTTTAAACACCCGAAGGTCCTTAGTTCGAGTTGTGAGAAGTAAAATAAATTTGACTTTGAAACAAACTTAGTCTTTGATCAGTTATGGTTATGTAGAGAACAAACATAACATTGTATATGTTTTTTTTCATATTTGAACGATTTGTTTTCTTGTTGAAAACTTATTTGCATGCTTTTATGTATTTCAACCGTCTATCTTAGTTTTTAAACATTTAAAACGTAAACACAAGTACTATAGTGCACAGGGTTGTTTCCATCGATTCCACTAAAAGTCATGAATTCTCTAAAGCTTGTTTAGTTTTTTTCACATTGTGAAGATAACGTTTCACATAAAAAAGAAAAACACTACTTTTATGTTTATGTTGGTAGCGATACTTCAATATTAGAAAGTACAAACATATATATATATATATATATATATATGATATAAAAGTCAATCGTATGATTATGAGGTTTTGCAACTGTCCCATTCTACATGTGGATGCTGTCACCTACCAAATATGCTATTCGTACGTTTAACATAAACATGAAATCTCAAAAACAGAATTTGTTAAAAAATAACCAAATACTATAGTTAATCCGTTTAAGTAATAGTAACCAAACTTATATTTGTTTACTAGTTTGAGGCCCGTGTGTTATACGGGTAATTGTTGAAAATTTTAAACTTTGACCATTAAATGAAATATAGTAAATAAATTGATCATATATTGTTAATACAATTACAATTAAATTAAAATTATAGAAATTACATAACTAAGATTATACAAATATGTTAAAAATAGGTAAAAACTTCCTTTTACACTACATTTGTGATTGTATTAGCATGTATACATTGTTTATCAAAAATCAAAATTTTTAGTCCTTGTCTGCTTATAACTTTTAATAAAGTAACAGTTTATTTGCTTAACTTAATTTTAAAACTTAACATCTATAAAATTTTATCAAAAAATGTTTTTAGAGATGAATAAAAAGTTAAAAACCTTTAAATAACTATTGAAAGACACTTAAGAAACTCTATTATTAAAGTACAAAATCTTTTTATCCTAAGTACTTGAAAGTTGTTCCAACTCGCATCTCATTCCCTGTAATTTAGAGAAATTTTTTATTTTATATGATACCTTATCTCATTCTCTATTATATTCTCTATTATTATAGACATTATTATAGATATTAAATTAAAGACTTGTCATTCTTTAAATTTAGAGGTTTATTATGTAATCTCTATCTATTTTTTCTTTATATTTTGTAAGTGAGAAAGAAAATAGCAAATTTATTAATTAATAAATATTGATAGAAACATAAAATGAGACGTAAGAGACAGCTATTTAAAAATTAAACCAGTTTTATAAATAAAGGACTTTTAGCTAGATAAAATATATAGATAATAACCATGGTTGTAAAAATTATGTCCCAATTAATCGTTAATCAATACCTCATCTCCTAGTCATAAATTAATTGCTATTTGGTCAAAATCAGTAAAATTAGAAAGTTAATATATAAAACTTGATATACATGTCTCTATTTAAAAATTTACATATAAATTCAATCTTAATCGTCCACACCCTACCGTCCGACTAGCGCTCAACGATTTCTATAACATATTAATAACAGAGAATGTATTACGAATGCTCTTACCCGGTATATTCAAAGACCAAAATAATTTTAATTTTTTTTAAACGACTATGTATAATAAACAAGATATAAACGTACGACCCAAAAAAAACTTGACACGAACCCAATATAACAAAAAGAAAAAAGACAAAATAATTATTTTACTTTTACTTGTTGCGAGAAATAAAAAAATTCATAGAGCATTAAATATTTTAGCATTATCTCGATAAAACTTTAATAAAAACAAATTACTACGTAAATTAAGTATAATTAACTAAAGTTTGATAAAGTCAAATTCATATAATTTCCAGCATTTAACATCTATGTACCAACTTCTATATTTATTCTCTCTCTCTCACACACATAAATGCCATTCTGATTTTATTAACTCATAAATCTCACATTCTTTCAACAAGACATGTATGATTCCTCTTCACAAACACCATGATAACCATTAGCAACTTAATCCTTCTACTCATAATAATAACAACCCATCCAACCTTCAGTCTCACAACCGACGGCATCCTCTTACTCTCATTCAAATACTCCGTCTTATCCGACCCGACAAACGCATTATCCACGTCCGACGACACTCCATGCTCATGGAACGGCGTCGTTTGCACCGATACACGTGTCACCGGAATCTCACTTCCTAATTCCGGACTCATCGCATCCATTCCCGCCAATTTGGGTTTAATCGAACACCTTCAAGAAGTCAACTTTTCCAACAATTCGGTCAACGGGTCAATACCCTTATCGTTATACACCGCACCGGAGCTTCAGGTGCTCGATTTATCGAATAATTTAATCTCCGGCGAGGTTATTGAACTTGACGGAGGTTGGAATAGTCTCCGGTCACTTAATTTTTCCGGTAACTTATTAACCGGAAAGCTGCCGGAAAGCCTTGCGATGTTACCCAACTTGACGGTGGTTTTATTAAACGATAATTATATCTCCGGCGGGTTTGATTTTATTAAAGTTTTGGATTTATCAAGCAATTTTATTAACGGGACGTTACCGGATAATTTTGGCGGCGGTGGTGGTATTGAATACTTTAATGTTTCACATAATAATATTTCCGGCGGGATTTGCGAACAAGATTCCGGCAAATGCGAGGATTGATTTATCGTATAATAATCTCACCGGAGCTATTCCGGAATCCGGCGTGTTGTTTAACCAAAATGCGAGTTCGTTCGCTGGAAACCGAGGGCTTTGTGGGAAGCCGTTCAAGGAATTATGTGTTATTCCTTCAACGGCTTCCACGTACCCGCCAGCAATCGCGGGTTTCCCCGAAACGATCCCGTCGTCTCATTCGAATAATTCTTCGAATAATACATCCGGTTCAACATCGAAAAAAAAAGGGTTTAAAACGAGTACGATAGTGGGAATTGTAGTAGGAGATGTTGCGGTGGTGGCGATTTTAGTGTTTATTTTTATTTATATATTGAAAAGACGTCAGCTTGTTCACCAGCCGTTAATGAAAAAGGTGCGAATAATCAAGATAATGAGTGGGAGGCGTCATCGGACGGTGACGAGCGTAAAACGTTGCGGTCGTGGGGGTGTATTATTAAGCGAAAAAGTGTCGAAGGCGAAGAGTTAAGTGAAATGTCTGGCTCGGATACCGAAAGGGTAGAATCTGAAAATAATAATAATAGTAGTAATAATAATAACAATAAAACTGATGATTTAACAACGGGTTGGTGACGGTTGACGGGGGAGGAAAAGGGCTCGAGCTCGAGACGTTGTTGAAAGCGTCTGCGTATGTACTTGGGACGTCAGGGTCAAGTATTATTTACAAGGCGGTGTTGGAGGATGGGACCGCGTTGGCGGTCAGACGAATTGGGAAAATGGGTTGGAAAGGTTTAAGGACTTTGAGAACCAGGTTCGGCTGATTGCCAGACTGGTTCACCCGAACCTGGTTCGGGTCCGTGGATTTTATTGGGGTGCGGAAGAGAAGCTTGTTATTTACGACTACATTCCCTATGGTAACTTAGCCAATGCACGTTATAGTAAGTCATCTTTTACTCTATTTATCTTTCGGTGCAATATAGCATATCATGTGTGCACATTAGAAAAAAAAGTTTATTTTAGTAGTAAAACACAAAATAATTTGGTAACAATTAGATTGGGTATGATTGCATGAAGTGACTTCCATGATTTTTTTAATACTTATTTTTATTTGCAATTCACAAAAAAAAAATTAATTTTAAATTTTGTTAAATCATTATAATAAAATGATCCAATTAAATAGAAGACAGGCATGCGGGCAACAAGTTACGCCGTCACCTCCTCCTTTTGAATGGCAAAACATATCATACTAAAAAAAATTATCGTTCTAATTTGTTACAACTTACACGTCCTCGGTAAAAAAATAAAAATTGGATCCACTACACAGGTTAGAGTAATAAGTTAAAAACTTTTTTGGGATAGTTTTTTATTGTTATAAACTTAGAATAATTAATAATTGTACATAATTATAATGTTATTGTTATAATAATGACTTTATTTAACAATATATCAAGTTGCATTACTTTTCAAGTTTGGAATTTTCTCAATAATTATTTTATGAAGGCTAAGATTTAAAGAATATAAAACACTAAATATTGTAATAATGTATGGAATAATAAATATAATTTTATATTTTCACAAAATTCCTCAGCATGCACATGCGCAATCTAGCTTTCCAACTTTACTAATGCTAAAATGAGCTGTTGACGGTGACCGAGGTGGAGTAGTTGTAACTGAATCCTTTGTTTTATTAATACACTGACCCATGGGCCATGGCGTATAATAGCAATAAAGGTCCTTGACTACTTGTATCCACGAGGTTTATAAAATATAACCTTAACCAAATAATTCCTTACAAAACAAACTAGATAATATATTTTTCTCCGAAAGTATACAAATTATTTACTGTTGTGTCCCAAATCATTAACACGCTTTGTTGACTTGTACCTTTTGTAGGAAAAGTTGGATCATGTGTAGGAAAAGTTGGATCATCGCCTTGTCCGCTACAGTGGGAAGTTCGGCTTACGATAGCAATAGGCACGGCCCGTGGGCTATTGTACATCCATGACAAGAAGCAAGTGCATGGGAATCTCAAACCGAGTAATATTTTGTTAGGGTCCGATATGGAGCCCAAGATAGGAGATTTTGGGCTTGAAAGATTGCTGGCTGGCGATCAGAGTTGCAAAGTAGGTGGATCGACCCGAACCTTTGGTAGCAAGAGGTCAAATACTTCGCGAGATGGTTTCACAGATATGGTCATTGGGCCAAAGTTGAGCCCAAGCCCAAGTTCTATGGGCTGCATTTCACCATATTATGCACCCGAGTCGCTTAGGAACCTAAAGCCCAGCCCAAAGTGGGACGTATACTCGTATGGTGTTATATTGCTTGAACTTCTAACTGGAAAGGTTTTTGTGTCGGACGAGTTTGGGCCCGCTAGCATGACGTGGAGCGCCACGTTGACGGTTGAAGAAAAGAAAAGGGTGTTGCGAATGGTTGACGTGGCGATACGTGCTGACTTGGAGGGCAAAGAGGCGGCTTTGTTGGCGTTGTTGAGAGTTGCTTACAGTTGTATATCACCGGTCCCACAAAAGAGACCACATATGAAAGAGGTGCTACATGCTCTTGAAAAATTTCCATTTGGAGAGATGTGTTATTTATGATTAATTTAAACTAATAATTGGTTAGTTTTATTGTCTTGTTTATAACTGATTTTAAAACAAGTAGAGCTGATGTAGAATGGCGAATTTAAACATTTTTGTATATGATAACTTTTAATAATGGTTGTATACTATTACCAATCTAATACAAGGAGCTTGGCCTTGCTTATGAACTACATAATGTTTTCACCAAGTCTTTGTGAAGCTTTTGTGTAATGTTTTTTTTTTCACATAGCCATTTCTTATTATTTTTTATACATTTAAGTATTTTATCATTTATAACGTTTAACTATATTATTTTTAAATTTTTGAGTAACGGCACATTGAGTCCGTCGCGGTACTGCACGTTTAATTTTATCCACACCACGTCGGTAAAACGATATTTGTATCCGCAATAAAGTATATAGGTTTCGTTGAGTGTCTGTATGGTACCAATGCCCAAATTGTTTATTTGTCGTGTCGAAAGGATAAATTGTTACGATGTGTTTATTTATATATCTGCGTTTTGATATTTGGGTCTAGGGCTGTAAATGAACCGAACGTCCGTCTGACGTACAGACGTCTGTTTGGCGAGAAATTCGTTCGTTTAATAAATGAACCGGACATGAACAAAAAATTTTGTTCTGTAAGCTTAACGGACGAACATTCGGGATTTATCGACAAGAATCCTATTTACAATATATGAGGAAATGAATATAAATTCATAACGAACCTAAAACTATACAGAGAATCGGGAATTCGGTGATGATCGGGTGAACTCTTAAAAGGCTATTTATCTCATTAATATAAATTTTATTATCAAAGTTTTAACATAAAAAGTATGATTTAATTATATAATTTACATAAAAATACTTAAGTAAATGTTTATAAAGATTTTTATATATTATGTAAAGAGTTTTTATTTTAGATGTTCATTTTAAACTAGAAATATGTTTAATGTATTTATATATATGTTTTCATTATTTAATAAACTAGAAATATGGTGATGGTGATGGTGATGGTGGTGGAGATGGTGGTGGTGGTGATGATGATGATGGTGATGGTGATAATGATAATTATGATGATGATGTTGATGGTGATGATGATGGTGATGTTGATGTTGATGGTGATGATGATGATAAAGATGATGATGGTGATGATGGTGATGGTTATGGTGATGATGATGATGATGGTGGTGATGATGATGATGATGGTGGTGATGATGAAGATGATGATGGTGATGGTGGTGGTGGTGATAGTGATAGTGATGTTGATGATGATGGTGATGGTGATGGTGAGGATGATGATGGTGATGATGATGATGATGTTGATGCTGATGCTGATGCTGATGCTAATGATGATGATGGTGATGGTGATGGTGATGGTAATGGTGGTGATGATGATGGTGACGGTGATGGTGATGGTGGTGGTGGTGATGATGATGATGGTGATGGTGATGGTGGTGATGGTGATGGTGATGATAATGGTGATGATGATGGTGATGCTGCTGCTGCTGCTGGTGGTGGTGGTGATGATGATGATGATGATGATGATGATGATAATGATGATGATGGTGGTGTTGGTGTTGGTGTTGGTGTTGGTGATAGTGATGATGATGGTGATGTTGATGATGGTGATGGTGAGGATGATGATGGTGGTGGTGATGATGATGAGAGTGATGGTGATGATGATGGTGAAGATGGTGGTGGTGGTGGTGATGGTGACGGTGATGGTGATGGTGATGCTGATGATGGTGATGGTGATGGTGATGTTGATGGTGATGATGATGCCGATGGTGATGTTAATGATGATGATGGTGATGGTGGTGGTGGTGATGATGATGGTGATGGTGACGGTGATGATGATGATGATGATGATGATGATGATGGTGATGGTAATGGTGGTGATGATGATGATGATGGTGGTGGTGATGGTGGTGATGACGATGATGATGGTGATGGTGATGGTGATGGTGATGGTGGTGGTGGTGGTGGTGGTGATGATGATGATGATGGTGATGGTGTTGATGATGGTGGTGGTGGTGGTGGTGATGACGGTGATGATGATGATGACGATGATGGTAATGATGGTGATGGTGATGATGGTGATGGTGATGATGATGGTGGTGGTGGTTATGATGGTGATGATGGTGACGGTGATAATGATGATGATTATGATGCTAATGATGATGATGATGATGGTGATGATGGTGGTGGTGATGATGATGATGATGCTGATGGTGAAGATGATGGTGATGATGTTGATGATGGTGATGTTGATGATGATGATAGTGATGATGATGATGATGCTAATTCATGATGATGTTGATGATGATGATAGTGATGATGATGATGCTAATTCATGATGATGGTGGCGATGGTGATGGTGAAGATGGTGATGGTGATGATGGTGATGATGATGGCGGTGTTACATAATCGATTATGTTATATTTTCGATTATGTTACGTAATCGATTATTTTACATTTTGATTATGTTATATTTTCGATTATGTTACATTTTCGATTATGTTACATAATCGATTATGTTACATAATCGTTTATGTTACATAATCGAAAATGTAACATAATCGATTATGCAACATAATCGATTATGCAACATAATCGATTATGTTCCATTTTCGATTATGTTAAATAATTGATTATGTAACATAATCGATTATGTTACATTTTCGATTATGTTACATAATCGATTATGTTACATTTTCGATTATGTAACATAATCGATTATGTTACATTTTCGATTATGTAACATAATCGATTACGTTTAGTGATTTTTAGGATCGGTATTTTCGGTATCGGTACAGTACCGTGCTCATCCTTAGTCAAGGCAAGGATCAAGGCACATAATCCTCATCTATTAATTTAGTCAATATTGTTTTATTGTAATTTCCTTGATTTATGTTGTTGCTTGTGTAACTCTTGTATTATCAATTACTTGTAACTTCAATGATAATTAATGTGGTGAAATTATCTAGTTATACTACAATCAGTTCCTTATTATACGGACACGGGTATGAGTTCTCGTTCTTTAAGGTATTCGCAAGATGTCCGTTTACCAGCCAAAAGTTGAATGGACAAACATATACAATATCTCATCCGGTCCGCTTACAGCCTATCGTCGCGTAACGCCCTTGGAGAACATTCTAGTTATACATTTACACCAATAGATATTTCAATTTAGGGAAAGAATTGAAGAAAAATAAAAAACCAGAGCGCCTAATTTTGAATAATAATATTTTAATAATTCGGCTACAAAAGCCCGCTTCTGTCTTTCATTTGAAAATACTTTCTTTCTTTCTCTCTCTACCGCAGTTTCACTTTCTCTCTCTAGAAATGGCAACGAATATCGGCATGATGGATGCGGCTTACTTCGTCGGCCGGTCTGAGATATTAGCGTGGATCAAACACATGCTTCATCTCAATCTCAACAAAGTCGAAGAGGTACCGTTACGTTAACGTTTTCTTCACTTGCTATTGAATAATCGTGATTATATGGCCTGATTGTGTTAATAGCATTTAGTTTATGTATATAATTCAATAACGTTATTATTTGTATGACCTAATAATGTTGATAGTGTTGCATGTGTGCATATAATTCGAATTAAGTGTGCGGTTTCACTGGATTGATTCGATGTAGGCGTTTACCGGTGTTGTTTAATAATCGTTATTATATGACCTAATAATGTTGATAGCGTTGAGTGTAATTATATAATTCGAAATAACTGTACAATTTCAATGGATTGATTGGATGCAGGCGTGTACCGGTGCTGTTCACTGTCAATTGATGGATGCTGCTCATCCTGGAATGGTGCCGATTTCGACGCCAAGACGGAGTATGATATGATTCAGAATTACAAGATTCTTCAGGATGTATTCAACAAACTCAACATCACTAAGGTATTATTATTATTATTTACAATACTTTGTGATCAAATTAAGTTTGTTAATGCTTGACATTGTGATTCGTTTCTGTTATATCATACGTGATTGTTATCTGAAATGAGTGAATTAGTTTCTATAGGGTAGTATGAGTAATTCATTGCGTATTAACCATCATACTTGCTAAAATTCAAATGAAGAACTTAATAGATGGAAGATTTATGTTGTGACTATTTATGATATCATACACACATGTAATATTTCGTATGTGCGAATTAGTTTCTCAATTCTCATGTGTCAGTCATTGCATATATACTAATCTTCATACTTGCTAAAATTCAAATGACCAACATAATAGATGGAAGGTTGACATTTTGTGGTGTGTCTCTATTATACAATGCACAAATGTAATGTTTCAAATGAGGGATTAGTTTCTTAGATGCAGATCATGCAATTCATTGTGTACTAACCTTCATACTTGCTAAAATTTGAATGAGCAACATAATAGATGGAGGATTTACATTGTGATATGTTTCTGTTATACCATACACAATTTTTGTAATTCCAAATGGGTGAATTAGTTTCTTAGCAGCAAGTCATTGTATACTAACCATTATTTGTGCCTAAATTCAAATGAACAACATGATAGATGGAAGATTGACAATGTGATCAGTTTCTGTTATTCCATACACAAATGTAGTATTCCAAATGACTGAGTTAGTTTCTTAGATGCAATTCATGTATAATACACTAACTATTATCTGTGCCGAAATTTAAATAAACAACATAATAAATGGAAGATTTACACTGTGACTGTTTATGATATCATACACTATGTATTCCAAATGAGTGAATTAGTTTCATAGATGCAACTCATTGTATACATACTATTATTCTTGCTAAAATTCAAATGCACACTCGTTTATTATGCTAGACTGAGCAATCTTAAGCAGTCTGCAATAGTTGGTTTGCCAGATAAACTATGCATGATGCTGAGATTCACTTGCTAATTGCTGTTGCATACTTAATCACCTTTTATACACTTCAGCAACAAGTATGATGTCTATAAAGTATAAACACATTGCTCATATAGTAATTAAACAATAAGCTATCTTTGATGACAGCACATTGAGGTGAGCAGGCTGGTGAAAGGAAGACCTCTTGATAATCTTGAATTCATGCAATGGATGAAGCGATACTGCGATTCTGTTAGCGGCGATCATCAAAAGTAACTTTTTAATCCGTTGCATAATGCCTTAAGTTTAAGTTTACACAATCCATTGAAAATTAACTTTTTAAACTTTACATTTTCAGTTACAGTCCTGAGGAGCGTAGAGAAGCTAGCAAAGGTGGAAAAGACATAACAAGGAAATCTGCTCAATCGCAACCGACTCGTGGCACCACAGCTGCACTCAAAACCCACAATACTAGAAAAGCAGATGCACCCTCGGTCAAGAACACTAAACCATCTTCAACTGCTGGCACATCTGCATATGATCAACAGGTATTAGTATATTACAAGTACCACAGTTTCAAACTTTGATCTTATGTCATATAAACATAAATGGTAAATTTTATTTTGTTGCATACAGGTTGCTGACCTGAAATCAGCATCGGAGAGTCTTGAAAAAGAGAGAGATTTCTACTTTACAAAGTTGAGAGATGTTGAAGTGATATGCCAACTTCCCACCGTCTCAAATTTGCTTGTAATTGTTCTACAACTCATGTTTCGTTTACACGTTTTGGGAAAAAAAAGTTGAAAATGTTTGAACAAATATGTACTTTTTTTTATAGGTTGTTGAAGTTATTAAGAAGATACTGTATGCTGCTGAAAGCCCTGCTTGCGGTGCGCACATATGATGTATATATGTGTGAACCCTCGGGTGGGCAAAAGTGAAATTGCACTAATTTTGACGTTATTTTACTAATCTCGTGAAAATAACGTTAAAAGTGACGGACGGTTAATCAGGCATCATGTAGTGGCGTTGATAGCCGAAAGACAAGGGTACATGCACCGATCAGCCGGTGTCCCGATGATTGAGTGCTATGTGCCTTATGTCCAAGGCTTGATGCAAAACTACTATCGAGCCGGGGGTCTCACCGGAAGCAGCCTCTCTATCCTTATGGGGTAGAGGTAAGGCTGTCTACATCTTACCCTCCTCAGACCCTACCATAGCTTTGCTATTGGTGGGATATACTGAGTACGATGATGATGATGATGATGTATGCTGCTGAAGAGGATACATCCGTTATGGAAGAAGCTAAAGCTACGCTTCTTAAGAGTGAAACTGATGTGGGTGTGGGTCAAACTGTGGAAGTTGACCTGTCAAATCCCGATTCGCAGAAGAGGAAAACGGTTGTTGATGCGGAAGTTGATGAAGCTGCTAACACAAGGTTGAGGGTTTCAGATGCTTCTGATGTGCATTCAAAGGGGTCACCTCTTATGACCTAGTGATCTTTAATCGTCTAGATTTAAGTTCATATTTCTAATCCGACAACGTAAAGAATTGGTATTTCAAACTTTAATCTTTGCATATTATGTTTACCGTGACATCCAACCTGTTGACTTTGCCTACTATAAGAATGCATTGGTATTTCATAAGTATTTTTTGGCATATTATGCCATTGTGTTTATTGTAACATCCGATCTTTTATGCCAACCAATATCGTTGACTTTGCCTATCAGTAGTTCACGGGTTTATATTTGTTTACCTAAGTGAAAACATTAAACATCTTAGTAGGCCATCGTCATGGATTAGGCCTGTAAACGAACTGATCCAGATGACCCGCCTGATTTGACTCAAGAAACCGAAGTTTAATACCGTGTAGCTATTGGTGTTCAAACATAGAGAATTTAACATAAGATTAATACCATGGAATTGGAATCTCCTTTTCCTTTGAAAAACAACACTCAAAAGTCTATAAATTAAAGTGATACCATTCTCTTTTGATAACTCTTTAATGACATCTGATTCCAATTGGAATCAAGTTCCTAACTCCTTTATTGGCTACTAAAACACCCTTTACTTCAATAACATCCTCATTTTAAACACTTGATTCGACCAAACCAATTTTCGTATCCAGAGAAAATGGGCATGGCAATATCGCGGTTGGTAAAAATGTTGTTCGCGAAGAAGGAAATGAGGATTCTAATGGTAGGACTCGACGCTGCAGGCAAAACCACAATTCTGTACAAGCTTAAATTAGGAGAAATCGTCACTACCATTCCAACAATCGGTACCTCAATCCTTGTTCATATTTATACCCCTTTAGCTCGTTTAGTTTTGTCGTTTAAAGTTTTAAACTAAATTTTATGACCTGAAACAAGGTTTTAATGTTGAGACTGTGGAGTACAAGGATGTAAGCTTCACTGTGTGGGATGTTGGAGGACAAGACAAGGTACACTAAACCTTAGTTCACTAACTAACTAACTCATCACTTATAACTACTTTCGATCTATGATCATGTTTTAATTGTTTTCATATTTTGTGAAGATCCGACCTTTGTGGAGACACTACTTTCAAAACACGCAAGGGCTTATATTCGTGATCGATAGCAACGATCGAGACAGGATTACCGAAGCTAGAGATGAACTTCACCGCATACTTAATGAGGTAATTATTTCATAAGACTCAACTTATTTACCGACCTTAGACGAGATTTTTTTTAGCGTCTTTTTCATAGAAATACTGCTACCAGAGAAAAAGTTATGTTAAGAAAAATGTATTTTAAAAGGTATCCCGACCCAAATTTTACAACCAACTTTATTAAAGGCATGACCTTCCAATTTCAAACATATACAAATTACCATATAAAATCCTTGATTTTCCCATAAACTATAGTAATGCTTTTAACATCACGAATCGAGGTCAAGAATCTAATAGCGAACGCCGTCTTTTTATAGGATGCACTTCGTGAGGCCACGGTACTCGTGTTTGCAAATAAACAAGATCTTCCAAATTCAATGAAGGCTGCTGAAATCACTGATAAACTTGGACTTCATTCCTTACGAAATCGTCGTTGGTAATCTATTTCCTCCTGTTCTAAATGAAAAAATGAATTTGTGACAATAAGCCAATTTTATTGTATAGAGTTTGAAGTTATGTAAATAAAAATGATAACAGGTATATACAGAGTACATGTGCAACATCTGGTGAAGGGCTATATGAAGGTCTTGATTGGTTGTCAAACAATATATCTGCTAAGGTAAGTTATATAAGTTTAAGCTACAACATAAGATTAATAAATATCTTTTTGGTTGAAATATGTGCAAATAATGAAGTGAATACTTAATCAATATTTTGATTTTAGAGTTAGATTTAACCAGAAAATCATGAGAAAGAAACAATTGTTTTTTCAGTGTATTTATATGATAATATCATACAAGTTTTTACCTCTATAGTTACGAGATGCGTGAAAAAGAGGTAAACAATGGGTCGGATATACGTGAAATAGTTTTACGTGTATTATAAACACTAAAGGATCATTTAATACATAACCAATTTTAAGTAGACAGTCATGATGAACATTTATATTTACGGTTTAAATTATCATCCATGAGACGCATTATGTAATTCTGTAAATGTATAACCATCCTTTTCTCTTTCATATTATATTTGTTGAGCATTAAGTACGAAAGTTCGTGTGAACTTTACAATTATGTGTTGTGTTGAATGTACACAGTAACACTAACCTATACCATAAACAAGTCAATTCTAGTAATTTTCTTTTGATTTAACTATACATGAAATGATAAATGGGAAATTTTACCAAACTGATAAATGTGAATTTGCTTGCAGCGATGAGAGTACTCGGTCATCACTATAATGCAAAGGGCCGAAGACAGTTCCTCTGCGAACTTCCATAATCATGTTTACCTACTCGTTTACTTTAACAATGTTATTATATGTGTTCGTGCATAGACACATTATGGTTGTATGCTACACATCAAAACTGTACTTTATACCACAAAGATACACGGATGACGCTAGATTCCTAAATTATGTCTTCAAACAAAAAACGCGATGCACTTTAAAACCAAAAGCTCCCGTATCCCTTAAAAACAGTGTCATTCCACACGATATGAGTAACATTGATGAAGTTAAACACACATGTGCACACACACACGACTGTGTATATAAGCAAGTTATACTTGTATTCTACGCATCAAAACACAACAATCAAAGTAAAATCTAGCAAAAATAAAGTCAACAAAGCAAGAATCAAGATCCTATCATTATAGCCCGAACATAATTATTGATTAGTGATGTAATTGCACCTAAACATCATACTTTTGGAAAATAAATAACCAATTACCAAACCTAACAACCGTTGCTGACTGGCACGCGAGTCGGTGGGACCAGTTTCATCACCTGTTCTTGAGCCCGGAGCCTCTTCAACACCGGTAGTTCGGGTGAAGATGAAACCGAAACAGATGATGATGCAACTGCCCACGAATCATTAGAGTTGTCGCTGCTGAAATATGAATCAATAACACCATTTGGACTCCCAGGGGTGAAATGGTACTTTCTCTTCTGACTTAATGAGTAGCTGTTAATGTGATTATCGGATACGTCCAGGATGAATTTAGAGCACTCGTTTACTTTCTCCTGTAATAATTTATACAAATTTTAGATTTTGATATTTTGAAAGTTGAACAAATATCCTTGAGCCGATTGGGCCCAATAGTGTGTACAATTCTTGGAAGCTTAGCTAAATAGGTCCCAAATCACTTGGAACCTTTTTACGACTATATTAAAATACTTTGAAAGGTTATCGGGCCAATGAGCCCAATAGTGTGTATGGTTCTTGAAAACTTAGCTAACGGTCCCAAGTCACTTGGAACATTTTTAGGACTTTATCAAAATACTGTACTTCGAAAGGTTATTGGGCCAAAAGTTTCAGTACAAAATCCTTTGTGGGTTCCCGGGATCTTATTGGGCCGGTTTGAGCCCAATAAGACATATAATAGCTTAATTAATTATTTACTAGGTTTTTGACCCAACCAACTTTTGTAGGACAAAATTAATTAATTATTTAACAAAATTTCAAGTCTGAGAATTTATGAAAACTATAAATGTATTTTTAAATAAACTTTATCCAGCTAAATGTTATTCAATCATTAGAATTTAAAACCGTGGCCAAAAAGAACTAACCTCGCTGATTTCAAGAAAATCCTTAAGTTGGTTAAGATAATCGAACGCGTTATCGGGATCAATCTCTTTAATCACGAGGGACATTGTAGCAGCAGCAATTACAGATGGAGGGTAAAGTAGAGACCGTGAATCTGCATTCAATTTACAGATATCAGCTAATTGAATTAAAAATTGTTCTTGAAATAATTGTACTTTTATAATGAATTGTTTTGAGTAATTTGATTGTACTATCATAACTGAATATTTTGGGTAGTATTGATGAGTGCAATGCCTGACATGTCTGAATGGTTTTTATAATAGTTTTCAAATGTTGGATGTTTCAAAAATGAATGATTTTTATAAAAGATTTCACACTTGGTTTTCTTTACAGCTTCCAAAGTTCAAAGATTTGATTTTTATAAATATTTTTTGAAAGTTTGATGGTTCAATGAACTCTAATACACTGTTAACCATTAGGATTTGTCTTTTTTGATCTTAGGGGATGTTTGGCATTGCATTATTAAAGCGACTGTTATGATAATTATCTATTACAAGAGCATTTAGGAACGCTTATTGGCTTATTGCTTATTGAAATAAGTCGGATAAGCTATCACAATTCCCAAACACTCTTAAAGTTTATTATATAATTTTCTTGATTTCAAACATTAAAGGCACATCAAAACACCATTTTTGCAGGCTTGCAGCCTTAAACTGCTTTGTTAAAGCTAATTATCTTATTATGATTAATTCATTATTCACATCACATAAACAATTTCAAAACATTATGCTGACAAATAATAATGTACATTCAAAACAATCAATTCATGACAAAATGGAAGCATAAACAAAACTTACCATTAATGACAGCAAGAACAGTTCTTTCAGACCTCCTTACAATCTCAGACCGTTGACAATGCGCGACTAACCCAAGCCTGCGCATAACGTAATCCGCAAACAAAAGCGGTGTCACCGAATTCATCTTCCACTGAAGCGAACCAAGCACCAACAGCTCCATTTTCATTATCGTCTTCGACTCAAACACAAACTTCGCCCCTTCCACCTAAACCACAAAACACAAACATCAACATTTTCACAAACACTTTCGATACACTCGGTACATTCATTTAGGCATTTTCACAAACACCTGGTGTGCATACCTGCAAGTCCATAAGCAAAGGGGTTTGAATCTCTTCAACTTTAGAAGCTAAAGACAAGCAAGCAACAGCAGTAAGCTGATTCATCCATGGCTTATTATTATTACCATTACCCATCTGAAAATGGGAACTCGAAACGAACCGATCGAAGTAATTAACAGCTAAGACAGTGGTTAATGCCACAAACCCATAATAATTACTAACCCTAATCATCCAATCAACAGACTCCTGTCTTAACCCCATTAAACCCACATCAGTAACCGAACTAAACCCATTATTGTTCTGTCTTAACATGAGTGATTGAAGCTCGTGTTCATCCCATAACATGTCTTGTTCAAAATGGGTCAAAAGATGGTCTTTTTGGTGGTCAAAATTGAAATCTGCATCTTGTTCGTTGCAGAACAGAGCATCATCGAGATTGAAATTAGGGTTTTGAGGGTTCATTGTTGTTTTAGATGAGGTTTTGTGACATGTTTCTCTCTCTAGAAGTGTAGTGAGAGAAAATGGCGGAAATGAAAGAAGGAAAGAAAGAGGATTTTATTTGTGAGTGAAGAAAGGCTTTCACGCCTGCGTCTCTTCCTGCTTTTGCTTGCTTGATTATTATTATTATTATTAAGTCGTTTTAACCGAACTTACGTTGGTTTTAGAATTTAGCTTGGGCGTTAGAGGTGCATAAATCGGTTACAAATCTTAAAACGGTTGCAGGTTGAAACCGGTTTGGTTTAGTAAAAAAAAAAATCAAAATCGGTTTATGACTGGTTTCAGTTCGGGGTGACCGGTTTCTTAACTTGTTTACGACCGATTTCGGTTCGGGCTTCGATCGGTTTTGGCCGGTTTAGGTTCGGTTAACCAGGTTGAAATCCGGTTTGGTAGAGAAAATTACAGACCAGTTCCGAACCTTTCTACATAATCGGTTTCAAACCTGTTCAATTTCGGTTTGATTTTCAGGCCTGTTCGATTAACCGGTGTGTTTCCCCATTTCTAGTAGGTGTTCCTTCAGAAAACCATACCGCCAGCTGCCACTTGACAGTCGTTCTAACGTAATACCGGGTGGGTTTGGGATTCGAATTAACAATCTCGCAACGTATAACTCAAACCTTTCATTGTCATAATCTACAGTGAGGATCAAACTTTAGTCTCCAGTCCACTTAGTAACTGTCACTCTGCCTCAAAGTGGTGAAATTTTCGATTATTATGATATATATTAATTTTCGTTATTATGAATTAACAATCTCGCAAGATGTAACTCAAATATTTTATTGTCATAATCTACGATGATAATCAAACTTTGATATCCATTACACTAAAAAAACTCAAAACTTCTTATCACTATGCCTCATAAAACTTTGATATCCATCACACTAAAAAAACCCAAAACTTCTTATCACTATCCCTCATCGCGGTGAATTTTTCGATTATTATATATATTAATTATTATTATTATTATTAATTGTTTAATGTTTGGTATTTTTGAGAAAGTGGAATGTAACGGCAACATTCGTTGGGAAGATGAATGAGTGCAGCTTTTACTTCATTTATGTCCTTATGCTTTTTGCCATTTTGATCTATCAACTTTTAATCTCTTACAAAATGGTCCCTTCAATGTACAATCACTCTGCTAATGTTCTGCATTTATAAGTTGACTTTACCACAAAATGGTCTCTTACAAAATGGTCTCTTACAAAATGGTCCCTTCAATACTAGAGTTTAATGTATAACTAAGATTACCCAACTTTCAAAATTGTTTTGGTAAGCAAGTTATTGAAATGATAGTACACACTTCATGAAAGTTTTAAATTTAAGTCATGCTATGATAGATTCTATATACCTTTAATATATAATGAATTATCGTGTGAATGTTAAAATTTCATGTTTAACGATACAACAAATAAACAATTACTCATGTGATCTCTATAATTTTTAATCAATAGTAATTACTATACTTTAAATATAACTTTAAATATCATTGTGATTGTAGGAAGTGGAGCAAAAATATGTGAAGTATACTCTTCTTTAGTATTTTTGTAAGATAAAACGTAAATTGATTTTTAATAATTCAAAATAAGACCTATCTTTCGACAATAATTCAAACTGTTAGTATAACTAATTAATCAGAGTCTTAAAATTTCACTTTTGTTGACACATGCATTCAAAATTTAACATATTAGTAATTTTGTCTTTTCTTAGTGAACAACTAATTGATTTTTATTCCAATAATGTGAATTGTTAAAAATATGTAATAGTAGTTATGTGTGGACATAGTTATTTCTTTTCTATAGTGTGATTGTCGTTTGCAACGAATGACACTTGTAACTATTGTTAGATAAATTTTTAGAGTAGATTACATCAAATAATGGGTCACACTTAGAATAACCACATTTCAATTTTTCCAAACAAAATAAAAACGGAAAAGAAGTTGGGTGAGCAACAAATGAAACGTTAATCGAAACCAAACTTGAAAATTAGTGATCAGTTTTCCTTGTACCCTTGGTTAACTAGAACCGATCTATTCGTATTTTCATAAATTTTTAGCCTTGATACCTCTATTTCATGCATACCTCCACTTCATGTATTATATTTCCATTTCATGTATTTCTTACCAAAAAATTTAGCCTGGATTTGTTTTTGGTTATTAACTGAACATAACCATAAACGACAAAACGGACTACTTAATAAATAGATTAATTAATGACTTTGGTTCGGTTTAGGCTAATAACCGAACCAAGCCTAATAATGTGCACCTTAGTTAGGAGAAATACTAAAAGAGTGACTACTTTAAAGTACATGGACTATATACAAACATTGAGTTATGATCTATGCTACTTCTGACATTGGCTTGATGCACAGTAAGTGGTGTACACGCGCAGTGAACGAAGTGACTTGTTTAGTTGTGGAAGTAGTAGGTGCTTTAAAGACATTTGACTGTTTTTGTCGTCAACCAGGACCACCAAGGACCATCCGGGTACAAGTATACTTTGTTTTGTTTTTTTTTTCTTTTAATAATACTATAGTATACAACTGGTTAACCTTTTAATATCAAGTATATTTGTAGTAAAATACTTTGATACAATGGTTGAAAACATGTTTTTTTTCTTCTAAACTTTGTTACCACATTAGTAACTAAAATAGGTGTCACGTGTATACGACATCTTTGAGCTTGAAGATGATTATGTTCGTCACTCATGTAAACTCAAAATTTAAAGTGCTATTTCAGTTTTGTTTTTACGGCACTATAATACATATTACACGTCCATTTTGACTGAGAAATTAGATGTAATAAATGTAATTATACAATATATGAAGTTATTTTGTAAGTTACTCATACGTGTAATAAGATTAAAATTTTATTCACAAAGTATATTTGTTTTTTAATCGGTTTTAGTACTTTTCCTGCTTAATGTCTTTTTTTAAACAACTAATTTGGAACGTTGACGGGCTACTGTCTCACCTGCTCATCTTCATTTTTCAGTTACTAGAGACCATTTTCAAGAGGAAAGAAACCATTGCTTGTAATGTATATTAAAACAACTAAACGGGTGTCCGCGCGATGCAACGGGTGTTTGAACACAGACACTGTCAATCACGTAACAATAATGAGTGCTTATGCTTCGGTTAAAACCTTGAAATCGTTTAAACCGGTAATTGGTTTGGCTTCTTTTTTCTATTTCTTTTTTTTACTTTCGGTTAGTTGGTCGGTTTCAAAATTTTCAAAACGTAGTGAACGATTGGTTCGCGGTTTATACTGAAAACCGGCCATATGAAACCAGACCAGACTATAAATGTTATGCATTTTAATGTTTTTTATTATTAATTATTAGACATGTTTTATTATATATATTAGATATAAATGTAATTGAACATAATCTTTTTAATACACATAACTTGGCTATTACAACTTTAAATTAACCTAATTGCAGTATAACTCTTTTTGTAATTTTTGTTATTATTTCCCGTCGTAGGTCTTCCATTGATGTTTACCGTTTATGTAGCTAAAACTATAATTATTTATAACGATCCTATCAAATATCATATTTTGTTGGTGTTTAGTTAAAATTGATGTTACAATTAAATTAATAATTATTTTAAATTAAACTAAATTTATTATTAAAGTTTAATATGTGAAACCAAACTGGAATCAGGCCGTTGGTAACGATTCGGTTTTAACTTTCAATGGTTCATTTTGGTTTTGGACAACAAAAAATCGGTATTAACGGTTGGTCTCACAGACTTAACTTAAAAACCATCAAAATCGACACTGAACAACCTTACCTGACATATTAATTTATTTAAATTGAAAAAAATTATAACAATATCATATTCAAATTAAAGAGAATAAAATGTCCGTTTTTATGGTATAATTTTTTTATAAAAATATTAACGTATGGAAATGTTATAGTCGTTTAAAAATCATGGATGGGAAGTTAGTTACTTAGTTTAAAAGTTAAATTAAAAATCTAAAATGGTTAAAAATAAGGGACCAAACTTTGGAAGTTGATGAATTGTGTTTAAAAGACAAGTTTACCCCTACTTAAAGATGTACATCATGTATTGAATGTTGTAAATTACTTAAAATCAAGTGTCTTAATTTGCTCTTATTTGATGTATTATATATAGTATAGATATAGATATTTATACTACTAAATTTTTATGATTCAATATCTTAAAATAAGCACATTCTAAAACTAGCTAAAGAACACTTTGATATAAATTTTCAAATCACTTTAGTTGTCATCAAAATATTAACTAAATATATTTATAAATTGCTTAAATATTAAAATAAAAGGCATAACAGGTAGAGTGAACTTACAAAAAAATAAAACAAAAAACGTAAATGCTAAAAAAACAAAACACAATTATTAGTTTTTTTTTACGTGACTAAAATTTGTTTCATCTATAAATTGAAGACTTTTGGGTTCAGACGGTCTTGTTTGTGACAACTCATTTGCTAACGAGCTCGTAGGGTGGAAAGGGTAAACCACATGCTAGTGAATACCGAGTCTTGGACCATGGTCGTTACTCGTTTTAGTTCATGACTATCTCTTGAACGTTAAATGACTCAAGCTCGAGCTTATGAAGAAATCGGTGTAAATCACACAAGTCTTTCAATAGATATTCATAATCAAGTGTCAAGATTATCTAGTCAAATACAGTTGTCATAATAATTTCATCTACATCTACATCTACATCTACATCTAGAGGTGCACAAAAAACCCGAACTTGGATCCGGACTCGAAAAAAAACCCAGACCCGGATTTTTATACCTGTACCTGATCCTACCCGTAGAGTACGAATAGGGTATGCATTTTAGTACCAAAACCCATACCCAAACCGGACCCGATTTGCACCCGGTAATACCTGAAAACCCGAATCGGTTCCATACCCGGAACCGGATTTTTCCAATACCCGATAAATACCCCTAAAAAGTGAAACCCCAAAACAATTTCAATCTATACCCGGAAAAAACCCCGAAAAAACCCGAAAATATGGTTTTTTTCATTACCCGGAAATAGAGTATTCAAATACCTGGTTTTAGAATACCTGGTTACATACTCGATCCGAACCCGATACATATGATATGGTTTTTAGAGGCAATACGCGGACCCGAACCCGACCTGGGTATAGCTAATACCCGATTTTCCGCTACCCAATCATACCCGACCCCTGTTCAATACCCGAATCCTGGTTTTTCTAATACCCGATTTGTGCACCTCTATACATCTACTTAAAACAATAAAATAAACAAGTTAGATATATTTGAATTAAGACAAACAAAAGCATGGTTGTAACTTGTAACATAACAAAATAATTAGAAGAAAGCCCATCGATTAGTAGCCCAATAAGAAAAGAAAGCCCGTGTTGTGAGCAAATAAACAACCGGTCCAAGTATAAACCCTAACCTCGTTCGTTCGTTCATTCATTCATTCATTCATTCATTAATCTCTAAACCTAAACCCCTCATCACCAGCAGCAATAGCAATGGAGAAGATTGAAACCGCCCCTAAAGAGGTCAGTTTACTCATGCTTCCGAATTGATTTAAAGTCATTCAAAATTAAATCTTTTTTATTTATGAACATGTTTAGGTTCTTGTTGACATCGTGAAGATGTCACAAAAGCGTGGGATGACTGGAAGTAACGGCGACTGGAAGGAGTTTTTGAACGCTTACGATAAGAAATTGGGTAAGAGTTTGAGCGACCCAGCAAAGCGGTCACCCAATGATTTGATTGCTTTCTTGAAAACATTTACTAATGATGCTGATTTGAAGGTAAGATTTTGAATGAATTTGTTTTGTATATTTAATATGTTTGAATTGTAATTCAGATGATGATGAAAATGTTTTGTTTTAGTTTTTTGCTAAGATGGTTGAAATGCGTGATTCTGCTGAGGTTATCGACAATAAAATATCCCCTGAACAGGTTTGTTTTTATCTATAACTGCCGTTTTTTGATTAACTTATCATTAAATGTTGCTTGAGCTTTACCTTGGTCAGAGTTTGAGCTCCGCTCGTGAGTAGTTTTTTCAAGCTCGTTTACAATTTATTTATTAGTTTGTATAAATATTTTTCATTGGTAAATAACTAAATATATAACATAATAGTTATTATTTAGTCATTTTTAGTAACACTATATATGTTAGTCAGAAGTTATTATATATATATATGTTACAAAATTTATCTTTTTTTAAATAAAAGAAAGGCTAGTTTAGGCTCGTGAGCTGGTCCGAGCTCGATAAGTGAACTTAGGCTCAGGATTGTTTCTTAAACAAGCTTACTTTTAGTCTCGAGCTTGGGATCAGGCTTGTTTAAGCCCGGCTCGATCGATCTTTTTTTAGTCGATCACGGGTAGCTTTGCTAGTTTGCTTCTCTAGTTTTTTTGAAAGTTAATGTTGATAGCTATATGCAATTAGCACGTTGATTAATGTGATGTGATAAGTTTTTATTGTTAGTATGCTTTTTGCTTTTTGATATTTAATAATTTTAGTTGCAGTCTTTTTTTTTTTGTTTATTTTTTAGACTTCAATTTTGATTTTTGATTATATTTGAAGAATAATATTAAATCTGCGTCGTTTCATGTGTCAAATGCAGGAGCTGGTTCACAAGACAGTTTCTCATCCATACTATGCGTTAGATTACCTATTACCATCACATGAAGAGGTATATATATATACATATCTATTTAACCATATATATAATCTGAACTTTGTGATTCTTTTTTGTTAATTATTATAATGAAAGAAAATAAATATAAGTTTGAACTGTTGTAGGGTTGGGTGGTTATAAAGAATAAAAAAAGTTGAAAGAAGCTAGATGTAACACAATACTTGCGGTTGATTGTGAGATGGTACTTTGTGATGATGGCACAGATGCATTGGTTAGGGTTTGTGTTGTCGACCGTGATGAAAAGGTATTTCCACGCGTCATGAGTTTTTAAAGTTTTAGAAGTATCATTTAAATCCTTTTATAAGTTATTTTGTTTGACTTTTTGCAGGTCGTACTTGATGAACTTGTTAAACCTGATAAAGAGGTGGTTGATTATAGATCCCACATAACCGGAATTTGTGCTGAAGACTTGGAAAATGTTACTACTACGTTACAAGACGTACAGGAAATAATGAAGAAATTGCTATCGAAAGGGACCATATTGGCCGGTCACAGTTTGAATAGTGATTTGAAAGGTAACTAGGTTTCGTTTTTTGAAAATCAATTAGTTAATTATTATTTGTAGAAAATTATAAATTATATGACAAACGTTGTTTAAAATTAACATTTTGTCCGTTGTTGCAGCACTCAAGATAGATCACTCAAGAGTAATTGACACATCTCTTATTTTCAAGTATTGGAGCGGTTCCAATTTCAGGAGAATATCTTTAAATAATTTGTGCAAGGTAAGTTTCATATCTTTAAACTTGCAAATTGTAAGTCTTGTTAATTTACTATTTCTCATTTCAACTGTTAACATTATTATTATTTGGCAGATGGTGTTAGGACAAGAAGTTCGGGTTGAAGGTGATACACATGATTGTTTGGACGATGCTCGTTTTGCAATGAAACTTGTCGTTGCTAAATTAAACGGAGTAGCTGATAACATTAGCAACTCTATACTCTCTCATCAAAATGAGGTGATAATTTTAATTTATTTTGCGATGGTCAAATTTCTATTCCATTCTGTTGAACAAAATTTGGAATTGTTATCTTAGGTGCATGAAGCCAATTCAATGAAGTTACTTTGTCATCGCATTCCAATAGACATCTCTAAAGAGAAGTTAGTTGAAATCATTCCCGGTGAATACACCATCGAATTAAAGGTTAGTTGATTGATTAATTTGATTCTTGTGATTATCGATGACGTGGACAACTTGCTTGCAGCCAAAAAGGAAAGGTGGAGACAAGTATTCAGCTTTCCTAGTTTTTGAGAGTAAACAAGATGCCGATAAAGCTTTTGAGGGGCTTGCTGGTGACCAAGTTAAAGTAAGCATATGTTAAACCTGTTTTGACTTTAGACAAAGTCATATAATATTTGTTTTTAACGTTTAGCTCGCTTTTGTAAACAGGATTCATCAGGGCGTTCACAGAAGTTAGTTTCGTTCAAATTGCGTTCAGGTGCATCTGGTAGTTTGTATGTTCGGAAGATGGCTTTGGATGGTGAAGATAATAATGTCCAGGTGGCATCAATAAAGAGGTCGGCTGAAGACGAGACTCCAACTCAAGTCAAAAAGTTAAAGACGGACAAGACACTGGAACCAGAAGAGACGGGTGAGTGTAACATGTGTGACCATTATTTGAATGAGATTGAAACCTTGAAGAAGCAGCTGCATGAACGTGATCAAGAAATAACAATGTTAAACAAGATCATTGTTGCTCAAGCAAGGAAACAGTCTGGCGTTTGAAGACTTTTCGGTTTTTTATCGTAGTTTTCTTGTTTTAGATTTTTATATTCTCCTAGTGAGTGTGTAACATTTGTCAGACATTTGCCAAACTATTTATTTTAATATCTTCAATTTTGAAACAAAGTTTAAAGTCCACAAAAAAGTAACAAACAATAGGTAAGTAAAAGTCAAGTCATTCACTTTCATAATCTTCATCATCTCCGAAGGAGAAAACAGAAGCATCAGCAGCAATAGCCTTAATATCACCAGAGTCCAAGTTAGGCAAATTTGGTGTTGTTTTTTCGACGTGTTTGCTATCTGATGTCTGCTGTGTGCTTTGTTGGTTATCTGATGTCTGCTGCGTGCTGTGTAAGAAAAGTTGTTGGGTGTTTTTCCTTAAGGTTGTTACATCCGATTGTTGTGGTGTTGGTGGTGTGGTGACTGCCTGTTCCTTGATCGCTTTACTCGCTTTACTTGAGCTTGGTTTTGCAGAGACGGGTTTGTCTTCGTCGTCACTGTCAGAAAACACATTGTCAGTTTCTTGGCTGTTCGAATCTTTCTTTCGTCTTGAATCTTTGTTTGATGGCGAACAATCATTGGAGCTTAAAGTAGGTTTTTCGTTTGCTTTGTACTTGTCGGGAGTCGTGCCGTCATAATCGATCATCACTATTTCAACTTTGAATCCAGGAACGGGTAGTTTTCTCTGAAATAACAGTGATGTTTGTTAATAACCTTGTAATATCTTCATTTGGTCATGAGTTTGAACCATGTGTTACATATTACCTTGTCAAAATCATCAAAATCAGAACCATTTAAAATTACTCTGTTTTCCATCATTGTTGTGTTTAGCCAACTGAAGACAAATAATATTAACCATTTAGAAAATAAATTAATCGAGTCAACAAGATACTTGCAAGTTATTTACTGACCAGTAAAAATCCCCTTGGCGATCATGAAATTGGATTTTGAAGTCGCCCGTTAATTCGGTCAGACCACGCTCCCCGGGTAGAGCGAAAACCACGATCCCTTTTGTCGGTGCGCGAATCCAAAAATCTTCGGGCTGCAAAATTGGTTGCATTTTTTAGTGGGCTCAAAAAAGCAGTTAACATGCATAAATAATTACCATCAAATTCTTCGTTTTTGGATGCCTTTTTGTTGTAAATAGAATCCCGTTATGATCAGATATGGTAATTGCTGGTCTAACCCAATAAGGGCACTCATGAAACCGGAATCCCCTCAGCATGCACCTGAATTATTAACTTTAGTGCCTATTGAATCAAGGTGATAAACCCGTTTACTTTTGAATGGTTCAACTTGAATTATAGCTAAAAAGTAATAGGTCAAACAAGTTGAAAGTTAATGCATACCACCTTTGAAATGGCTTTATTGATATATTCAGATTGTTATTGTAATATAGTTATGGCGATTCTAGTTAGCAAATTGACTATTTACAGCCTTTTCAAAGTGGACAATAATATATAACCGAAGTGAACCGTTCAGCAGGAAGTTCGATTATTAAATAAACGAACAAGCATAAACATATTTCAACATACATGAAGTCATGAACACATGTCTCGTTCATTCATTTATGTTTGTTTCAATTTTTTTTGTTTATGTTGATCAGTTTACCTTTGTTTCAACTTTTTTGTTTATGTTGTCGTTCGCTAATAGCCTAATATACTCGTTAAATTCATTAGGCTAATTACAATTTAGTCTACTTTTACTTAATTTTTAGGCCCGATACATTGCTGTCTACTTTACTTTTAATTGGTTTTAACTCATTATGTCCGTTCATCTATGTTCAATTATATTTGTTTGTTTATACTAGTAACAAACGAACACAAACACATTCATTTTCTTAACGAACGAACATGAACAAGAAAACCCTCTTCGTGTTTGTTCACAGGCCTACACAAAAGTCAGCAATTTACCTCCGACCAGGTGGACTTTCACCATTGAAATCTGCCAAGACGCGCTCAAAGTATTTCACATACCTCTAGAAATTGAAATACCACTAATTAGTTAAACATCTTGTAAAATTAAACGTTTACGCAAGATAAGAGTTCGGTTAAAGTAGATAACCCACAATTTGGCTTGGAAGTATTAATCCCTTCCCATCTACACATCTTCTCTGGTTATAATACTCAATACACTCATTCGCCGTCGGGAAAAACTGCAAAATATTATTATAAAAGCATCACAAACGACAATCACATCTATTAAAGTCATTAAACATATATGATGGTAGTAAAAACATACTTTTAAAAACAAAAGAAGGCTACAAATCATCAAACCATTCCTTGCTTTACCAGCTTTACAGTGAACTACCACCACATTAAGAATATCATCCTTTAACCATGAATATGCACTTTGACAGAATGATGGTATTAGGTTAATCGGTGGACAATTATGATCGTTAAATGGGAAACACGCAACCTGCAGTCAAACTTATGATTTTTTCAATAATATTTTGAATAAATGATTATTTTTGGTTATTGTGACAATCATTTGTTAGAAGTTGTATACCTTTCCTGCAAAGAGTGAAGCATCATACAGTCTTTCTGAACAAAGATTATACACTTTGTATCTATCCTGCAGAGAGAAATTAGATATGAATGACAGTTGGTTAAATAAATGGTCCCTGTGGTTGGGCAAAATAACAGGTTTGCGGTCTGACTTTTAGAAGTAACACGTTTGGTATCTGTGTATTTTCAATTTGTAACATGTTGGAGCTTTTAAGTTAGATCCTAAACTTATTATTTTTGTTATAAAATAAAAACCACAGATACCAAACCTGTTGCTTTTCAAAGTTAGACCTTAAACTTATTATTTTTGTCAAATCACCGGATCTTTTATGTAATTAACTCTATGAATAATTATTAATTAATGAAACTATTCATGATATTAATACTCGAATGAAAAGATTACCTTATGATGAGTTTCAAGAAACTTGATCACTTCTTCCATATGATTTCTATAGAATCCCTGCATTTTAAGACATCATGAGAAAGACAAGATGGAAACTAAACTTAATCGTTTAAATTTGTAGATGAGCTTAACGATTGCTTACCTCAAAATATCCAAAAAGGCCGGAACTCAGATCACCAACAGGAAATCCCATAGCAATAATATTATCATTGATATAAGTCAAATCCAAGTCAAACCCTCCTTCCTGCAGTCAGAAATAACATCATAATGTTCTACATTTAACTTGACCAATAACATCTTGATAAAGAAAAAGAAAACTATGGGACTAATATTTAGTAGCATAATATCTGCAATATATTTCAGTGCGCCTGTAAACTAACTGAACGTTCAGTGACGCGTTCGAAACCGTTTGACGGGAAGTTCGTTTATGCTCTTTATTTAATAAATGAACGAACATGAACATATGTCTGATTGTTCATTATGTTCGTGAATGATTTTTTAATTTATGATCATTTATCTTTTCTCACTTATGTACATCTATGTTCATTAGTTTATGTATGTTAAAGTTCATTTATCTACATAGTCATCTAAATCTCTTAGGTCCATTAGTTTTAACAAATCTTTAGTCCCAACATATTTATATTCATGTTTACTTCTTATTGGTGTTCGCTTAGTTATGTTTGTTCATCTATATTCGGTTATGTATGTTTGTTAACGTTCTTGAACGTTTGCTTATACTATTAACGAACGGACATAAACAAACATGAACAAGAAAACCCGGTTCGCTCAATAGTTCGTCTTCGATCGTTTGTTCAGTTAAAGTTAAATGAAAGAACACGAACATAGCATGGTTAACTTAAAGCAACCTGATATCTTCGTTTATTTTGGGAGACCATGTGGCGAGCCCTAACTTGCACGGCTTTCACTGCACCTAAAGACGTGTCAACTAAACCTTTTCCAACCGACTGAAGAACAGCTGATGGAGAATTAGGAGTCACACGACCCGCATTTTCATTTGATCCAGAGGTTTTTTGAGCCAACTGCAAACCGAATCCACTGGCAATTCTTGCAATGGCCCACTTTCCAGTGTTCCCAGACTGCAAATTATTCTGTTCTGGCATTGCAGGTTTGGGGAAATTTGGTACTTCATCTGAAGATGATACAATTGGTGTAGATTCCACAGAAGTGGTATTAATGGCAGGACGGTTAGTTTGGTCAGAGACCGTGGATGCAGAAGCTTTAACATCACTAACTTCAGTTGGAGGTTGAGACGATGAATTAGATTCTGAAGCCATTCTGTACATGATAAAAGTCCACAAATAATATGAATTACTCAGAAAGTAAAACAGTTGATGCATGAAAATTGTAATCTGAAAGAAAAACAACAGTAAATACTAAGTAGCAGGCGCTATACCTCATTCAAGGTCTTAACATATCTATGTACATTAATATCAATTATTATTACTGTTATCCACTACATTATTACCTGGAAACACAATTAGAATTATTAGGTTATAGAATTAGATATGACAAATAAATTGATACAGCAGCAGCATTCAACTGGCCAGAATTAGGCATTTTCAAACTTAATCCTAAGATAATTTCAACTCCGGTAACAAAAACTAAGGCACAAAGCACTCCGTTCACCGTTTACGATGAGTGAATCCACTAAAATAAGCATATTATTCATGAACTAGAACAGCTTATGCATAACAACAGTAAATAGAAGACGCATTATTACCTCGTCTAAGCTCTTAACAAATCTAATATCCATTATTATCAATTATCATTACTGTTATAACACTAACATTATTTAGGCTTTTGAAAAAATTGATACAGCAGCAGCATTAGCATTCAACTGGTGCATTTTCAAGATTCAAGCTAAAATCAGCAACTAAAACGTATGGCTCAAGATAATTTCAACTCCGGTAACAAAATTTCACACTTAAAGCACTCTGTTCACCGGTAATGATGAGCGTATCCACTAAAATGAGCATATATTCATGAACTAAAACAGTTTATGCATAACAACAGTATATAGCAGATGCATTAACTCATTAAGCTCTTAGATATCTAATATTATTATTATTATTATCAATTATCATTACTGTTATAACACTAACATTATTTAGGTTTTCGAAGAATCTAATACAGCAGCAGCAGAAGCAGCATTCAACTGGTCAGATTAAGGCATTTTCAGAATTAAAACTAAAATCAGCAGCAACTAAAATAATTTACGAACTAGCAACAGTAATGTTATAATATAGTGCATTTGATTTATGTTTTATGTTAGTTAGCATAATAAACTCATAATCAGCAAAATCACGCAACGGAAACGATATATCTATCTGACGGATCTGTACGGAAACGCGAATATTACGAATGAATGTGGTGGATTTGATCACTCACATAGATCGTCGGTAGGAGTTGTGATCCTGTTTATTTGATTCGTAGATCCAATTGGAAGCTGCGGCCAATGGTGGTGGTGGTGGTGGTTTGTGGCAATGAAAGCGGTTATGGATCACGGAAAACGGTTTTCGGATATCAGTTTCCGCTTTTACAGGTCAACCTGTAAGGTCAAATTTATTAACTAATGAGATAAATATTATTTCTCACAAAAGATAAAAACGGGTAAGATTGTAAATATATGTGATGTGGGGCTTCGTTGACTCTGAATTTATCTTCTAATATTATGTCAATCGTGCTGACTGGACGCTAATTAGGCTCCGGATAAAGCCTTGCTCGCTCAATTGATCATGTTGTGGATAAAGCTCATGCTCGCGAGCCATCACACCACTGCTCGTTCTGTAGGGGTGTGGTGTTCGCAACTGATTTGGCCGTGTCACCGTTGCTTGCACCCTCACTCGCCTACCACAAGAGGTAGTCTAACAAAGAACCCAATCAGATCAATATCGGTTAAAATTTAAGAAAATAACCAAATTAGTATTATTTTTCTAAGGCGATGAGTTATGTTCTATAAATGTTTAGTTAAGCGTCACATATACAAGAATCCATTAACTAATCAAGCCTTTAACTATATGGTGTGGGGTAACTAGAGGGTCAATACAAAGAAAGGAAAAAAAGGGGAAAAAATTGATTAGTATATGGTATAAACATTATACTTTAATCAAACTTTTAGTATTATTGTCTTGTTTAAGACATCCACAATTTAATAAGTTTACAAACCTAATTATTCTTCTTTTGTTCATGAAACTTTCGGGTTACTCCGTACATACATTACTCTAAGTCATTATCCAAGAATCTGTTGGTTATTTTAGTGTTATTGGATTAACTTGTCGATCAAGGAAATAACGTTAGAGATTAAACGAGTTAGGTGACGCGGGAGTGCGGACTCGATTTTATCCTAAAGGTTATTTGGGCTTTACTATAACAATGGGTTTGTTATTTATTTACTTGGGCTTAAGTGGTATGTGAAGTGGGCTTAATTAATATTTGGGCTCATGTGATAATTGATCAAATAAATTGATCGATATTTTCTTGATGGGAAAATTCTCAATCGAATATTAAAAGAACAGAGAAGACGATTACTTCTTCTCTGGTTCTTCATCACATTAACAAAATCATCAAAATCCAATTCCAACTACAGAAAATCTCTGTTTTATCCGATAAATCATTGCGTGTAACCCGCAAATAGGTTTATCTGAAAGTGATTCATGATTCAGAGATTAATCCAGGCAATTGTTCAAGAAAGTAATATTGAAATCATGATTACAGGTTTGCATCATTAATCGAATTCATTCCCTAGGTACGCAATTATACAAAAAAGATAAACCTAAAGGGTTAATTTGGTTATTGATTTCAATTTTTGGTAACCTTTATTCGCAATATTGGTTGGTAGTTTCGATTTCAACTTGCGATTTTGTTTTCTGGTTCTTGACATAGTCTTATACGGAAGTTCTGTTATGATTGAATTGATAATATGGTTCTGGAAATGGATTTGCAATCAAGAAACTAATAAATAATTCTAGTTTTAATTCAAACATTTAAATATTAAATGTTGAATAAGATTTTGTGAATTTTAGACTATATCGAATATTGTGTGGTTTAGTCTTACCCACAAATCATATGGAATGACCAATGGAATTTTGAAATTCAATTACTTTTAAAGATCTTAGAATCTGGTCTTTCTCTCTAAGAAACAAAGCATAAACAAATTAATTCACATTAAGTATTTAACTATACATTGTATTCATGTGAATTTGTGTTTCTTGCATGTTGATTTATATATCCATGGGTTTAATTTGCATACGGTTCTATTGGCCTAAATGTTGATATTTTGAATATCATATACAAATGGATAAGGATAGTTTATATAACCCAGTTTGATTTTTTATGAAAAATTTAGTAATAATAATAATAATAATAAAGGAGAAGAAACTGGTGTGCATGATGGTTTGGTTTAGTGATTCTCTAGGACATAAACACAAATACAAGAACTATATGGTACCCTTAAGAAACTGAAGTTCTTGAATGGTGCCATACGGTACATCATCAATATAATTAAATATATATGCAGTCACTGTCTATTTCGGTAACACTAGTTATCAATGAATTAGTGGTTTGAATAATATTTACACATGATTGTACCGATGCCAACATGCTACATATATTTATTTTACTGTTATAAGAATAACCTTTTAAATTGAACGTGGATCTTACATTTGTTGTCGGTAGAGAAAAACAATTGGTTCTATTTTGCCTTGAAAACCAATATAATATTCTCAGTACTTAGCAGTTGGTTTTGATTCGAATTCTTGTGTTTACTCAATCGAAATTAATGGCGATTAGAGAATCGCTTCATGATTTGTCTAGCTGATTATTTAACTTGGCGAATCCAAGTGGGTCAAAAGGACTCGTATGCGCCAAGAGGTACGCTTACCAATTCTACTTTAATTTTGACAAAACCATGAGTTTTGTAGTTGATTTAATGAGTCATTCGAGACATGTTAATTATTTTTCAAAAACACAAAACTGGATTTGATTCAAAGAAACATGTGACATTCGTCAAATTTGAGTCTCGTTCTATATTCATTTTTTTGTAATCATTTTGTAACATGCCGATTTCTTTCGCGTTTATTTTAAATAAGTTATACTTCGAAATTGTGGTTAAACTTGTAAATTCGAATCGGAATTCATCAACTCATTTGATAATATAACTATAGCGTGTGCGAGGTTTGTCAAAATAAAGTATTTATAGTTTGTAAGCTCGGTTAAATAAACTCTAGGGGTTAAAGGGGATTTTCCTTAAACCTATTCAAGATTTAAACCATTTATAACTAAATACCAAACTTGAGGGGCCAAAAATGTAACATTTATAACCTACCTATAAAAGAAACAAACCATAATCCTAATATTATTAACACTAGCCGCCACACCCCTTCCTCTCTCGCAATAGATCCGGCGACCGGAATAGATCCGGCGAGCTCCGACGACGTCCGACACCACCCTCTCCTCCCCCCTGTACCTCCGACGCACCACCCCTTTTCCCTTTGCGCACTCCCGGCAGCCCCTTTCACCTCTGTCACGTTTTTCCGGCGACCTTCGGCCGCTGTGACCTCACCGGAAAACCGGCCCTCGTCGCAGCTCTCTCTCTCCCTCTATATTCTCTATCTCTCTCTGTCTATCTCTCTCTCGCCGTCCCTCTCTCTCTACGGGTCTCTCTCTCTCTTTCTATGCTCTCTCTCCCCGGCAGTCTCGGCTCGGGTATTTTCCCGGCTCATAAACATCTAAAAGGTAAATTATAATTTAGTTTTTAGTGTTATTAGTTTTTATATATCGGTTATTAGATTTAAATTGTCAATAGTCGGTTCAGATGGGTATTTGGTTGTTTTGAATTTGGGGAAAAATGGTTTTGTCGGCAAACTTAAACAAATCGGGTTTGGTTAGTTAAGACGGGATACACCCGGGTTACTAACCACTTAAAAGCGGTCTTGGATTTATATATAAAAATAAATATATATAAATGTTATATTATTATTTTAGATTTAATTCATATTATTACTATTATGTATTACTATTCACTATTATTATTATTATCATTAGATATATATATACAATATAAAAGACTTATTTTAAAGTTATTATTATTATTATTATTATTATTATTATTATCATTACTATTATTATTATTACTAGTATTAGTATTATTGCTAATGTTATTGTTATTATCATTATTATTATAAATATTAAAGTTGTTAATAATATTATTAAATGTCATATTATTATTACTTATTAACATCATATTTTATCATTAATTACTAACAATAATATTAATATAGTTATTTTGTGAACTCATTTAGAAATCAAACCGACATCGAGTATAGCATCATTGTTTATAATCAATATTATTTATTATTATTATTTTTATCAATGACATTTTAATTAATACTAAGATCTTTATTCTTTAACTATTATTATTAGTATTATCAATAATAATTGCGGCTATTATTTTTACCGTCATTATCTTATATATATATATATATATGAAACATTTCCTTTCAAAATTATCATTATCATTATTATCATCATCATAAATAATATTATTATAAGCTTAATTATAAATTCTTTTTCATAGAACCGAACTCTTAAATTAAGCTCGTCTTGTTTCTAGTTTGATATTGGTTTAGTTATTTAAAAGTCCAATAATATAATAATATTTTATTTTAAATTATCAATTAAGTACGAGCCCTTAATCATTAACAAATTAACCGGTAATCCGATTTATAACCGAACCTCATCGTTCATTGTTTCCAATATAGTTTCTTCATGGTTACAAGTTCATTAATATATTACATTATTTATTTTTAGCTAAGGTGTTTATCGTTTCAAGTCGGTTTCGTTCGTTTTGTTCACAAGCTTTCTATATGTCCATCATTATTTAGTTCTCAATTCATCAATCGAGGTGAGTACTTTCATGCCCCTTTTTCCATCTTTCGTTTTGGGGTGACATTTCATACCTATCAAACTAAATGCTTTATTTACTTGAATCTTAAACCCACAAACGTGATTGTATACTTTACCTAAATAATTGCTTGATTTGGTGTTCTATGCTTACATGCTTATTTGCCTATGTGTTTATCGCTTTTGGATTGTGGAACTATAAATCCTAAACCATTTGGCAACCCCTCATGGCAAGGTGTCGTTAACGTAATGCAATTAACGATAACTATTAAATCCTAGACTACTTGGCAACCCCTTGTAGCTAGGTGGTGCTAATGTGTTTAGCAATTGTCTATAAAATCCTAAACTATTTGGCAACCCCTTATAGTTGGGTGTCGCTAACTTGTTAGCGATAACTATTTTATCCAAATTTATAGCTTTCATTTATTGTTTTGTATACAAGTTTTGTGGCTCTTTATTACTATATACTTATATGCTCAAACTTATGAATTGCTCACCAACCTTTGTGTTGACAAACTTTATTTTATGAAATGTTACAGGTTTGACTTTTGTTGACTCGAGAACTTGATAAAAACGTTACCAAGACTATTAGGGCATTAGTAAAACGAATAATATAATTGTTACTTGTATTCAGTTTGTTCGTGTGAACGAGATGTGTTGATTACTGATTTGTTGAAATAAAATGAGTTGAATAAATATTGTCACTTTAAATAGTGTCTTGTGTATTTGTCCAATCACGTTGCACCCCGGCATGTTCCGCCTTTGGTCGGGGTGTGACAAAACAAAAGTTATTTCATAGTTTGAATGAAATAAAAATATTATTATAATATTTATCCGGTGGTACACATATAGAGTTAATGGGCCACGACCCGGGTAATAATTAACTCATTAGAAGTATACAAGTTTGGAAAACCCTTTGGGGTGTGAATTAAATGAAACTCGATATTCGGGTTTGTTATTGGACTCGAAAAGTCTAATGGTTTTAAAATAATTCGGTGAAGAATTATTTGTGGTTTATTTCTTATTCCTAATATGTACAGGATGACATGCTTGCATGGTGGGTAGACTCAGGTGACACGAGTCATATATGCAAGGATTTGAAATGGTTTGAAGAAATTGAACTGGTTGAAGACTTGTATTTTTACTTGTGGAAAACATATGTTTTGGATTATGTGTTGTATATTCTAAGGATTAGAAAGAATCTTTTGTCTGGGATGTTTTAAATCATTTCTGGTTTGAAACAGGTTATTGAGTCATAAGTTTATCTTATCGCGGCATGAAATCTTTTGGATTCGGATATTTGTGTAATGGAGTATTTAAACTAAATATTAATGTTCTATTTCTTATTGAATCTGTTTATATGTCATAATCATTTCAAAGCAGGGTAGACTATATGTATATATTGTGACATGCCAGGTAAGGTCACATGAATTATTTTGGAGTGAAAAAGAAAAATAGAATCCTGAAGGAAATGATTGATTCCTTCTTATCTTACTCGGGTTTGAGTGATTGATTAGACAAAGAAATTTTTATATTCTAGTATTGATATAAAGGATCTGGGGGAGGTTAATGTTATCCTAGGTAAAATAATTAAAGGGAGTAATTATGGTATAAATGATTCGATTTAATTATTGAGAAAGTTTTGAAGAAATTCAATCAATTTGATTGTTCTTCGGTTAGCACTCCTATATATAGATCCTAATATCAAGTTTATGTCCAATCAAGGTGATTCTATTTTAAAATTAGAGTATTCAAAGTTAATTAAGATGTATGCTATGATTAGCACAAATCGTTACATAATTTATGTTGTGGGTAATTTGAGCAGATAAACTAGTTATCATAGTGCTCAACATTCGCAAGTAGTAAATAAACTACTTAACTATGGATGTGTATTCTCTTTTGGAGAATGTTTTATTTCTTAAGTAATTAAGGAATGAATTTGCATCATTTAACAATGGAATTCGAGTTAATAGCATTTGCAACAATTGATAAAAGTGGTTGAATGGCTAAGAAACCGTGATTACAAAATTCCATTATGGTCGAACCGATATCACCAAAATCCATCAGGTGAGATAGTGATGACTATGTCAAAAGTATAATGGAAAGTCTAGACGGTTATATATACAATACAGTGTGTGATATCAGTTGGTTTGTTATATATGAGTATAATTTGGCTAATGATCAAAGTAAAAGGTTAGGAAGAGATCTCGTGAACATATCAGTCATGGGGATGGGTTTAAAGTCCATACATTAATATCGTATGTCAAGACACCCAATTCCCATCTAATACAACGTTAGATGCTGAATTCAATGTGGAAAGCTTGTCATATAGATATTGGAACACAATATCATAAACATCCTAAGATTTGTGTTCGGACCTCGAGATAAAGTAGGTTGAAGTATAGCTTCTTAATAGTTTATTGATAAATTGCAGTGCGGGTGCGAGAATAATGAACTACCTATAAGAATATGAAGTTTAGCCGCTTCAAGAAGCTTTGGACTTGAGCTTTGATATATTCTTTGAAGGATTAGGACACAGGCTAGTAAAATATAGTGTCGAGTGGAATTTGGATTTATAAGTGTATATGTATTTTACCTTCAAGTATTCAAATGAATAGCAAGGGTTCAATCCGTAGGACACCCCGATATTCGAATATTTGGATCGTGTAATTTACTTAGATGAAAATTCAATCCGTATGACATTTTCATTTATGCATACGTTTGCATTTCTGTGACGATGGTTAATTTAATCATGGATATCACTAAAATAGGGGAGGATTGTTGGTTATTTTAGTGTTATTGGATTAACTTGTCGATCGAGGAAATAACGTTAGAGATTAAACGAGTTAGGTGACGCGGGAGTACGGACTCGATTTTATCCTAAAGGTTATTTGGGCTTTACTATAACAATGGGTTTGTTATTTATTTACTTGGGCTTAAGTGGTATGTGAAGTGGGCTTAATTAATATTTGGGCTCATGTGATAATTGATCAAATAAATTGATCGATATTTTCCTGATGGGAAAATTCTCAATCGAATATTAAAAGAACAGAGAAGACGGTTACTTCTTCTCTGGTTCTTCATCACATTCACAAAATCATCAAAATCCAATTCCAACAACAGAAAATCTTTGTCTTATCCGATAAATCATTGCGTGTAACCCGCAAATAGGTTTATCTGAAAGTGATTCACGATTCAAAGATTAATCCAGGCAATTGTTCAAGAAAGTAATATTGAAATCATGATTACAGGTTTGCATCATTGATCGAATTCATTCCCCATGTACGCAATTATACAACAGAATCTTGTCGTAGACATTAATTTGGTAAATCACTAGTTTATGACTGGAGGTGAAGGAAATCAAGATTCTAATGGTCGCGGTTCATGAAATAGGAGTGTGTGTCAAAACATTTTACTACTAAGACTACTAATGGAGCTTTAACATTTACAAACGTGTCACCAATTCTTGTTTTATATTTTAAAAACCATTTACTTCTTATGGCTTCCATACCAAGTGGTGATCAAAGTATTGTTTTCTTAGTTGGAGTCTATATAGTAGTTTATTAGCTTCCTTCAAAAAAAGAAGTGCCATGAGACCTCATTATTTTTGTATGTTTGGGGATCTTCATCTAAATTATAAACATAAAAATGAGATATTCTCGCATCAACCCACGCCAATCGCCTTCAACTTGGTACATTTCGAAACCATGTTCAAAAGATTGACATGTACATTTCATACGTCTTAGGAATAGTTTTGAACATATGTTCATCAAAGCATGAGTATTATATATTCATAATGCTTAGGTACAACACTAGCCGATGCCTCGCTAGATTCATCCATCTATACAACATTCATACTGTTATTTAGAAATCGTTCACATTTAACTTAAACATTCCACTAAACGCTAACCGAGATTAATAAGCTTTCCACCTTTAGAGAGAATGAGTTTATAAACTTCAAAGGCAAGTTTAAACCTATCCTAGATTTCTTTTTAAAACCTTGGGAACATGTAAACCAACAATTAGTGTTGAGGTATATCTAGAAGTGAACATCAAAACAATTTTCTATTTTCCTTTTACTTGTGCAATTACTTATTCCCATGTGGATAGTTAGGTTTGTTTGCTCAGAACTCATGAGTCATGACACATGAAATTGTTGTGTCACAAGAGTTAGGTGGGCACCAAAATTCACCCACCATGATTTGCCTTATTCGAGAGATTAGGCATTGGCATCATATCAACGAAGTAGGTACCCTTTTCGTTTTCTTTAGCTTTCTCATAATTTTTTTTTCTTTTTTAATAAGCGACAGTCTGGTTTATCTTGACATGTTACAACTGTTACAAACACATCTTTCTTGTTTCTTTATTTTCAAAGCGTTTCCCATGGATCAATTTGGTTGAATACTTGAATCTTAGTCGCACCTAAATGGCTAAATCAGTTGACTTGTTTTGGTTTAAAAAGTTTCGAACATTTTATAAACACAGATAACTCCCAATGTGGTGCTAAGATTATTAATATCACTTGCATTAGTTAACTTTAATATTGAATTAAACCATCCAACGTATTTTATGTCATGTAATTCAAATTTGTTACCAATCATGATATGTGAACAATAAACCATTTCTAGAATGATATATATAATTTCGTGAAAGGCATAGTACATTCAACTAAAAGATATGAGAAAAGCCATCACAATACATCAAAGGGTAAATATCAAAGAACACAAATATGATTACACTTTAAGATAATAATAATAATAATAATAATAATAATAATAATAATAATAACTATAATTAGATACTGCTTATCTGGTGACTAATAACGTTGTTTGAGATACTTGGGTTCTTGTTTCCATACTTGACTGGGTAAGAAGCCATCATCGCTATCCCGCACTTGCCCTCACGTGTATCGACCACATTACGCTCCATTCTAATATAACCGCCTTCACCCCAATTTGGCCCCCACGAGTTCCTTACAATCCAATAGTCTCTTCCCTTTTCTGAACCGTATCCCACCACAACTACACCATGGTCTAGTTCGGTCCCACATGAACCAGTGAACACGCCCTGAAATTTACATATATAAAAATAATTATAGATTACATATGTTTCGATTATGGGTGTAAATTGTGTCAGGTTAATAGATTAAATATTTGAAAACACCGACTTATTGTTTATTTGTCAAATAAGCCTCACACATACACACTTCAAATCGTGTAACTCGAATACAACCTCCTTAGCGCATTTATTTAAACGAGTGGTGTAAAGTCTTAAAACAAATTAGGGACTTGCAATAAATGAGTTGAAACAAATGTCTAATGTGTTGTTCATACTTTATATTTTGGGTGGGGTGTAAATGAGCCCAGCCAAGCCCAACCTTAAACCATACTCGTTAAAGTAATGAGGATTTAAAATCGAGCTCGGTTCATTTTAAACTCTATTTTAAATCCTAATCCCAGCTCAAGAGCTCGTTCTATCGCGGCTCATTCTTATGTATTAAATATATATACATTAACATTTATTTTTATATGTATGTTTTAGTTATCATTTTTATATTTAACATAAAATATATCATTTATCGTAGGTATATTATTATATTAATATATATTAAATGAAAATTATATATTATTAATAGGACCGGTTATTCTTACGAGCCGACTCATTTATAATTTATTTTAAGCTTTAGATGGAGCTCCTTTAAGCCCGACTTAATTCAAGTTTTTAGCACGCCAACTTCAAGTTTATATTTAAAAAATTGATTACACAAGAATCTGTTTAAGGTGTGAAATAGATATAGGAGGACATGGGTTCAAATCCCGTTAAGAAAAATTTTAAAACTTACAGAAGAATATAACTGAAAATCTCTTCCAGAAGCTTCTATTCCGACGCTAACCGGCTGGTGAGCCACCGCCTTCGTCAACGCTTTCTCTTTCGTTGGCGGCACATCTTCATAACCATCTATGCTAACAATCTTACCTTTATTCTGCAAAATCAAGTTCACTATCAATTCAAATTGCCATATAATAATCAAAAGTAATAAAATAACACAATACACAATACTTACCTTAATCGGATCACAAACGTCCCCAACGCCCTTGTAAGGATAATCAGATTCCGAGTCAATCCCGCCATTGGAGACAATAAACTGAAAAGCGAAATCCATCGTTCCACCATCACAACCGGAGTTGTTTACGTTGTCACAATCGACAAGCTCCTGCTCAGATAAACTGATCAATTCGCCAGTGACAATTTTATTAATTCCTTCAACAGCTGCCACTGTCGAAAACGCCCAACAACTTCCTGCAAACGTTTCAGTTAATTAAGTACACGATAAAATCATTAATTAAAGTAAACTTTTTTAACATCAAATGTTACTCTTATTTTACTTTACACCAATACCCAACAACTTACTGAAAACGTTTCAATTAATTTAATTAAATAAATGATAAAATTATTAGTCAGAGTAAATATTTTTTTTAAAGTCAAATATCACCCTTATTTTACTTTACACCAATATCCAACAACATCCTACAAACGTTTCAGTTAATTAAGTAAACGATAATATCATTAACTGGATTAAATATTTCATTTTAACGTTAAATGTTACTCTCATCTTACTTTACACCAATACCCAAAACTTCCTTCAAACGTTTCAATTAATTAAGTAAACGATAAAATCATTATTTAAAATATTTAAAGTAAATATTATTTTAATGTTAAATATTACTTTGTCAAATATTACTTTTATAGTCCTATGTTACTTTACAGTTACACCAATAATTCTAAAAACGTTTCAATTAATTAAATAAATGATAAAATCATTATTTAAAATATTTAAAGTAAATATTATTTTAACGTCAAACATTACTTTTATAGTTCTATGTTACTTTACACCAATAATTCTAAAAACGTACCGCAACCTTCTTGATTTTTGACAGGAGTAACGGCGCCTCTTTCTCTCCAATCAACTTTCTCAGGGAACATCTCTTTACCATTAACAGCGTACCGTCGGTTAATCTCACCTCTCTGTAGGCTAGAGATCCTACGGTTAGGATCCGCCTTTGTGCCCAAATACATCGAACGATACTCCTCGTTAGTGAGATCAGCAAACTGGTTCAACCCGAGTTTGCAAGTCCGGTTTCCGGACAAATTATGGTCGTCGATTGAAGAAGCGTGTATCGACTTACTTGTTACGATCAACGTTCCTCGGGTACGAGTGTGCTATATCACCGATGGTTTTCCGAGATACGAGTTCTTCCACCTACAAAACGAACAGCACCGTGAGCTTACCCCACAGAAAGGGACAGAGGGGTCCTCTTTGGGGTGTAACCCTCCGGTGTGAGAATCAGGTATTGTAGGAGAAGATAATCAGGATGTAAAAATGAGTAAAGGACTTAGAATATATTTTCTTGCCTGCCTTTGCACTGTTGAGGTGGTGTGGTATTTATAGTATTAGGGTTTCCAATGATTGGGCTCAGACCCAATTAGGGCCTTTTTGGCCTCCTCCTATTGCTTCGCGCCACGTGTACTTAGGACACCTGGTGCTTTTTCATTGATTATTCTCTGACCAAGGTATTTCACCTGACCCATGTGCCATCACGTGGTGGCACATGGGCTTTGCTGAGTTGTCCACCCTTCATTGGCAGCTGCCAACATCAGCACATTCTTTATTCCTTAAAAGATACCTTCTGGAAGGTTGCCTGATGAGTACAATCGTGGTTGTCCTTATCCTGATTTGGATTAGACTATTGTCTCATTTGTTGTGTGTCGCTTACGCGCGGCCTTTATGCGCCTATCCCGGGGATGCGCAAGGTCTTCTCTTTATTCTCACAGATGTTTCATGCGCTTGCGCGTATGTGATATGCGCCACGCGCAGATGTTTCATGCGCTTGCGGATAGGTTTTGGCTTTGTGTCTCCATGACATCCTGATTTCAAGCCTCTTGTCTATATCTTGTGGGTTGACCCGCCCCGCTCGATGTTAAGGCGGGTGCATACCCCTTCAAGCCCCCCCAGTCTAATGTGTGTCTTGTCTCGCGCGAGCGAGGTAAGATAGATATTAGACTTAATAGTTTGCTTTTTCAATAGGGCTTGTTTTTTCTTTTTCTTTTCTTGTATGCAAGTTGCGCGAAATTCCATCCCTTTGGTTTAAAACGAATCGTCAATGCACGTGGTTGGTTGGTGTTGACATGCATCAGAGATAGAGACGTTATGTGTCAGACCTTTCGTGTGCTCGAGGTGCTACAGTGGCCTTTCACGTCTCCTCATGCAGTGTCAGGAACACGTGTCGCGCTTATGTTGGCCTACGCATGCGAGTGGGGGCGCGTGAGCGTAGATCTGATTATTACCTGTTTCTCTTTCTCTCCCCTGGGCCTATAAAACCAAACCTTTTGAACGGTTTTTTCTTCATCTCCACTGTCATTTTCAGAGCTTTTGCCTATCATTTACATTCCGATTAAGAGCTTTCGTCTTCGTCCCTGAATTCCGTGCTTAAAGTAACCATATTGTTCGATTCGCAATTGTATGTATGATAACCCAGACACCACAATTTCCCCTAGTAAAGGCCGTGTAAAATCAGCGGTTATGTCTACTTTGAAGAAAACCGGCAAGGGTATTCGGGTTGCCGAGACTTCGTCGGAGGGGGGGGGGGGGAGAATAAAACGGCGAAAAAATGGGACGAGATCCCCTGCAAGTTGAAACAGCCTGAGCTTGATAGTCTCATTGCTTCTCAGGGTTTTCTCCCTGAGTATGGTTGTCTGCTCCCCGCAGCCGGGCAGACGGCGGCGGATCCTCCCGCCGGCTATATCTCTTTATATTCTCATTTTTTCACCCGCTGTAATCTTCTTCTTCCGATGACGAGGTTTATAGGTGCGCTCCTCCAATTTTACGGGATTCATATATTGAGGTTTATAGTCCATCCCTGTGGATTAGTGCGCATGACTCATTTTGAGTTCATGTGCAAAGCTCAGCGCGAGGAGCCCACCCCTCGGCGCTTTCAATTTTTTTATAAGCCGAAAATCCAAGATTCTTGGTTCTCATTCACACCGCGCAGTCAGAAGGTTAAGTGCTGCACTGTTACCTTCAAAAGCCTTCATGACTGGGCTGAAAAATTCTTTTATATCAAGGCTGGTGTTATTCCCATTCGTATGACCATGCGCGCGATTACTTCCGCGCCCGCGGATGATGACGTTCTTAAGAATCCATCTGGCGCGTGGGTTAAAAAATTAACTGCTGAACCATCCCCCGCCAAGAATATTTGCGAGGAAGCGTTGGTGGGGGTTGGTATGAGCAAGAGGTGGACTGACAGCGAGACTGAGCCTGTCATCCATGTTGATGGCTCAGGTGGGTTGTTTGTTCATTGCATTAATTTTGTGCGAGTATAATTCGTTTTGCTGATATCACTTGTCTTGTTTTATGCAGAAAGCAAGGAATACATCCACGCCGCCTATGACGAGCATACAGAAGGTGGCTCTGTCGCCCTGAACGCTGGGGAAGTTGCTTTCCCTGATGGCTTCGATGATATGTTCATCCCTGTCTACTTAGAATTTTGCTTTGACAGCGATGCGCCTGGTAAGCCCTTGTATTTGTGTTTAGGCCCTTAGAATACCAAATTTGGTTTTAACATTTCTGTTGCGCGTATTGTAGATGCGCTCGCTAATTATGGGTTGGAGCCTGTGGAAGAGGAAGGGGAGGAGGAAGAAGCTGAAGCGCAAAAACTCAAGCGCAAGGCTAAAGGCAAAACTGGCGCAGGGGCCAGTAAAAAACAGAAAAAAGATGATGCCTCTGTTGCCCAGAATCTTCCTCCTACTCAAGTGAAGGGACTTGAGAAAACCAAGGGTTTTACTTCCAAGTTTTCCTCGTCTTCTTTGCCTCAAGGTGTGGGCAATCCTCCAGTCCACACGAGGTATGGTGCTGCCACCTCATCTCTGCGCGCGGCAGACAAGGGAAGCGGTGCTGCGCCTGCTGTTTCATCTTCTCCAACAGGTATACTTTGTTTATATTTTGTGGTTTTATGAGCGTGATTCCAATAGAGTTATTAATGAAGCTTTGTTCACTCAAATGTTTGTAGAGCCGGCAACGTTGGTGGCTCAACCTCAGGCGCAGCAAGGTGCCAAGGCTATGCCGAAAATTGTTTTGAAGTCCTCTGTTTTGGCCTCAAAAAGGGGGAAAATGGACTTCATGGCGATGCTTAATTCGCGGACTGCGGTGCGCCAAGGTATTTATTGCACTTTGATTGTCTGATTTTTTCCTTTAGTTCAAGTCATGAATCATTTCTCCTTGTTGGTTTTTTCATAGGAATTATAGATGGCACACAAGCTGCTGGTGGCACTGCTAGCGCTGGCGCCGTTAGTTCTGCTCCTGCTCCAACAAGTACTGAATCTCCCCTCATTGGGATCACTAAGGAGCATGAGACTATTTTTCGCGCTGCTATAACAGCGTCAAGACCTCCCTCACCTCCTCCTGCGCGCAGCCCTCCTCACGAGACTATTTTTGATTCTTCCAAGTCGCAGGAGAAGAGACCTGTTATAGAGGATGACGAGGAGGTTAATTTTGAAAATTCTGATGGTGGCTGCGTAAGCCCTATAGCGCCACGAGATTTCGTGGCGCAGCCTTTTTCTCATGGGGCAGGCAGGAGCTCATCAGCTGGCGCTAATCTTTCTGCCGGTTCTCCTCAGGTATAAGTTTATTTTTCTCCGCTGTGCAGACTTCCAAATTAGTGTTTAGATAACTAAAACGTTTCTTTGCGTTGCTTTGTGTTTGTAGGGAGCCGATCACATATATCGCCCGAGCTGGAGTATCACTGAAGAGAGCTCATTCCAATCCTTGGGCGTATGTGAAGACTTTTGGGCTCACTCTGTTCCTCCAGCTGAAAGGAGGTTTCAAGAGGACCGCGCTCGCGTGGATTTGCTTAATGACCACCTTTTTGCTGGGTCTGCGTTTTTTGCTGCCTCCCAAGAGCTTCACAATGATTATATAAAGGTACGTGATGCCCTTGTGGAGGCCAAGCAAGAGGCTAAGATTTCTGCTTGGAATCTTTCTGATGCCCGAGAGAAAGCTGAGAAACTCCAAGCAGAACTTAGCGAGAACCGGGCAAGTTCCAATGCTGCTTTTGTGAAGCGCGGGCTTGAGCTGCAAGCTGCGCGGGAGAAACTGCAAGTGGCAGAGGCAGATGCGGCCAAGTACGCGCGTCAAGCGCGTGACCTGGAGTTGGCAGTGGAGGCGCGTGACCAAACTATTGCGCGGGTTAATACTGAAAAATCTTTATTGGAGACTGAGGTTGCGCGCCTGAAGAAAGAGCTCGATGCTGCGCGAGCGGAAAAGAACGAAGCCTTGGCGGCAGCAGCGTCTGACAAAGAAGAGCTAGAACAAGTCAAGGAAACTGTTAAGTTATTAAACTCTCAAATCCCTGCTCTTGAGACGTCTGTTTCTTCCCTCGCGCAGGACCGTCAATGGCTGATTTCACAGGATGTGACTCGTTGCGCTTATGCCATGAAATACTCAGACGAGTTTCAGACCCTTGTGATGGACTGTAATGCGGCGTCGCGCTTGGTGGGTCGGGCTGAGGGGTTTAAGGATGGTTATGAATATGGCATGCTAAAGAAGAATCCATCCGACTACCCTTATCAGCTCGACACTGTCTGCGCTGACATGGCTGAGGTGGGGGAGAAGTACTTGAATACTCCAATTCCCATCCTTGAGCAGGTATTTTAACCTTAATGAGTTTACTTGACTTATTTTCATAATCTTTGGTACTCATACTGTTCCTTGTGACTTGCAGATAGCCGCGCTTGTTGACCAGCCCGATCTTGGCGCTTTAAAGAAATTACTTGATGAATGTGAAGGGACTGGTGGCAATGATGATGGCGCGGGCAACGCTACCTCTGCCAGCGGCTCCGGCGTGGCCAAAGGACCTACTCCTGACGCTATCATGACAGAAGACGACTATATTCAAAACGAACAGCTTGATTATGGTAAGTTTGGAGATGACGAGGAGCGGGCTGCGCCAGATGCTGAGGGAGGAAATAATGATGAGGAGGATGAAGAGGCTGATATTAACATAGAGACTTGAAAAGCCCTTCTTGTTTTTTTTTTGTTTTTTTTTTTGTGTTTGTAGTTTTTACCTCATCATTTGTAAATTTGTAAACTTCTATGTTTCAGAATGAAATTTTGTTTTTCCCTTATTCGCATCTTGCGCATTCCCAATTCATCTCTTTATATTGCATGTGTGTGCTTGTTGAATATAAGGTATGCTTACACATTGAAACTTGAACAAGGTTGTAAGGAAATTATTTTTGCTTAATCCTTAACAGTTGTCATATTTCAAGTTTTTTTTTTTGCGATATTCTGAATATGCTGACACGTGCCTTGGCATTTCATTATTCCTCCTTTGCGCGACGTTATCGTGCATTTATTATAGGGAATTATGAATGAGTTTTTTAGCCTTTACGTGTCAGTATGTGTTACTCTGCTTATATCCATTATAATCCCATGCGCGGCCCCGACCTGAGACCTTAACAACTATGCTTTGGCATGTGCTTTGCCTTAGTTGTGCTTAGGTATTTTTATGGTCCAGCTGCGCAATACGTAGGATGGATGCTATGAGTAATTTGAGCTAAGGCTCATATTATTGGGCTAAGGCCCTGACGTTTTAGAGTTAAAACTCGTTAACGCGTCTGAGCTTGAAGCTCGCGCATGTATGTTTTACTTCGTTTTATTTTTAGTTTGATGTCAATACAATGTTGTCATATTGCTCAAAATTAATAAAGGGAAGTGTGAAACATGTATGCAAAAGGTAATAGAACGCATATAGAGCGTATCATTGTTCATAATGGCTTAAAAAACCTTGATTACAAACTTGACAACTTTTACATGAAACATTTTCTAAGTTGTGCTGCGTTCCATGTGCGCGGGATCTTCTTTCCATTTAAATCTTTTAAAGCGTATGCGCCTTTTCCCAATTCTTCCGAGACTTGATAAGGTCCCTCCCAGTTGGGAGACATCTTTCCCGGGGGTATTGCGCGACTAGCTTCATTGTTCCGAAGGACAAAATCATTCTTCTTGAAGTGGCATTCTTTCACGCGCTGATTGTAGTATTTTTCTAGCTTTTTCTTGTATTTGGCTTCACTGATGATAGCCGCCTCTCTGCGTCCCTCAAGCAAATTGAGATCCAACCTCCTTTCTTGCTCGTTATCCGTCTTACTCATCATGAGCACTCTATAGGATGGGCATCCAATCTCTGCTGGAATCATAGCCTCCGTTCCATAGGTTAGGCTGAACGGGGACTCGCCATTGCTGGTTTTGCTTAATGTCCTGTGCGCCCACAGGACATTAGGTAACTCCTCGACCCATGCATGAGACTCTCCCTCCAACCTTTTCTTCAGCCCATTCAGCAAGCTTTGGTTCGCGCGTTCCACTTGACCATTCCCTTGAGGGTGGTATACTGAAGTGAAGACTTGATTGATGTGCAATTCCTTGAACCAACTGGATATCTTCCTGTCAGTGAATTGTTTGCCATTGTCGCTCACGATTTCCATGGGCAGGCCAAAACGGCATACGATGTGGCTCCAAATAAATTGCTTCATTGCCTCGGCGGTAATTTTTGCCAGTGGCTTGGATTCAACCCATTTTGTGAAATAGTCTACTGCCACTACCAAAAACTTTACTCGCCCTGGCGCTTGTGGTAAGGGACCCACAATATCGATTGCCCACTTGTGGAAAGGCCATGCAGAGGTCACCGGAATCAAGTTGTTCTTTGGCCGCATGGTATTTGGCGCATAGCTCTGACACGCTTTGCATTTTTGGATCTCTTTTAACGCGTCCAAGTACATGCCTGGCCAATAGTAACCTGCGTTCATTGCCTTGGCGACCACCATGCGCGGGCCAGCATGTATTCCACAGATTCCTTCGTGTATCTCTCTGATCACATAGCTTGCTTCCTCAGCGTCTAGGCATTTCATGAGTGGTCCAAGATAAGAGCGTCGATATAACGTACCATCGAGCATTTCGTAGTTCTGCGACTTGTGTCTTATCTTCCTCGCCTGTGCGCGATCGTCTGGTACCTTTCCCTCATTCAAGAATTCCATTATTGGAGTTATCCATGATGAAGGTGTTGTATGAATTACAAGAACAGACTTCGCTCCCACTAACGGGTTGCTCATTACTTCCACCCTGACATCTTTGCCAAAATGATCGAAGCTGGTTGATGCCATCTTGCTTAGCGCGTCGGTAGACTTATTTTCACTGCGCGGAATGTGTATGATTCTGAAAAAGTCAAATTGTTCGGTGAGTTTCTTCGCCTGCTCTAGATACAGAGGCATGGTGTTCTCCTTGGCATCATAAAGGCCATTGACTTGTGCTGCTACCAGGTATGAATCTACATGAGCTTCTAGCTTTTTAACTCCGAACTTGTGCGCGATGCGCAAACCAGCCAGCAGGGCTTCATACTCAGCTTCATTGTTGGTGCTCTTGAAATCCAACCTGATTGCATAAGTATACTCATGATTTTCTGGATCCACCAGTTTGAGGCCTGCGCCGGACCCTTCGTTGTTTGAAGCTCCATCAGTGAATAATCTCCAAACGTTTTCTTCATTATTGGCTTGCGGAGGGTCTACTTCGCGCTGAGCCTCTTCGACTTTTCCTTCAGGGTCTGCGATGAAATCAGCTAAGACTTGTCCCTTGATTGCTGGACGAGGCTTATAGGTGATCGTGTGCTCCCCTAATTCCAGCGCCCATTTTGTCAGCCTTCCTGAGAGTGCGGGACGTCGCAAGACTTGCTGGATGTTGTAATCAGTCAGGACTTCAATAGGATGACCATTGAAATATCTGTGAAGCTTGCGCGACGCATGCGTTAGTGATAAAACTAACTTTTCTATGATGGTGTAGCGCGTCTCAGGATCTGTCAGCACCCGACTTACATAATAAATTGGTGTTTGGATTCCCTTGCGATCCACCAATAATACTGCGCCAATGGCGCGCTCTTCTGCTGACAGGTACAACGTTAAAGTTTCACCAGGTAGTGAAGCTGTGAGCGCAGGCAGATTTATCAGGCATTATTTTATCTCACTGAAAGCTTGCTCGGCCTCAGGCGTCCACTTGAATTGGCTTTTCTTTAAGCAATTTCTCAGTGTGTTAATGAATGGGGTAGATTTGCTTGCATGGTTTGCTAGGAACCTGTTAATTGATACCAATCTACCATTCAACTTTTGAACTTCCTTCATGGTGGATGGTGAGGGCATGCCGAGGATAGCCTCCACCTTCTCTGGGTTCACTTTGAAACCATCCTTGGTGACCATTACGCCGAGAAATTTCCCTTCTTCAACACCGAATGTGCATTTGCTCGGGTTGAGCTTCATGTTTACTTCCTTTAGGCGCCGAAGGGTTTCTTCGATGTCTTTGAGCATTTGTTTTTCCTCCCTGCTTTTAATCACCAAATCATCCACGTAGACTTCTAAGTTTTTTCCAATCTGCTCGTTGAAAATTGCATCCATGAGTCTTTGGTAAGTGGCTCCTGCATTCTTCAAACCAAAGGGCATTTTTGTGTAACAGAAAACACCCTTGTCAGTTCTGAAAGCAGTCTTGTCTTCATCCTGTGGTGCCATTTGAATTTGGTGATAGCCCTTATAGGCATCCAGGAAACATTTGAGCTTAAATGGCACCACAGAGTCCACCTTCATGTCAATGTTTGGGAGGGGGGTAACAATCTTTTGGACACGCCTTGTTGAGGTCCTTGAAATCAATGCACATTCTCCATGACCCATTGCTCTTCTTTACCATCACAGGATTGGCTACCCATGTTTGATATCGTATTGGGCGAATGATATTCGCGCGCAGTAGATCTTCTACTTGCTTATTCATGGCCTTTGTCTTCTCGTCTCCCATGACTCTTTTCTTTTGAGCAATTGGCTCCACGGACTTGAATGTGTTGAGAGAGTGCTGCGCCAGGTCTCGCGGAACCCCAGTCATATCAGAATGTTTCCACGCGAAGACTGACGTATACGTTGTGAGCAATCTTTTCATTCTCACTCTTGTGTCATCTGATATCGTAGCTCCGATTGTGATTGTTTGTTCTGGGAATTTTGGGTTGAGAATCCATTCCTCTGGCGCGTTGTTTGCCACTGGAAGCTTCATTCTCCCCTCTCGAGGTATACTTATTACTGCGCATAAGTGATCTCGGTACACAAATGTTACTCCTGTTGGTGTTGGGAACCCCAACGCGCCATGCGCTGGTGATGGTATGGCGTTGAATTGGGCAATCGTTCCTCTGCCCAAGATCATACTATGGCATGAAGTAGTGGGAAAGACCAGGAAGTTGACAATTTCAGCTCGCTTGTGCTTCTCATCCCCCATAGTTAGTTCGAATTGTATCTGACCTAGGGGGTGAATAATTTCGTTTGAGACACCCGAGATTGGTGCACTCACAACTTCAAGCCTTGCTTGGTCTGCTGGATCCAACTTCCTGAAACATTGCTCATACATGATGTCTGACTCACTACCGGTGTCCACCAGGACTCTTGACACCTCATAATGAGCGATGTGTGCAGTGATGACTAGAGGGCTGCTGATAGACGGGCCTCCTCTGATTCTTGGAAAGATTACTTGTTGCTCGCGCCAATCCCCTTGGATTTGCGCGCTTCTCTTCCTCGATCTTTGCCCTTGCCTTCTTCCTTCAGCTACACAGATTCTTTTGAATTTTTTACTGGCTAAGGCTCCGTCTGGTTGTTCGTTCTCTGGTCTTGGATTTTTTACCAGGTGAGCCAACTTGCCTGATTTCACATCTTTTTCGATCGCATCCTTCAAATGATGGCATGCATCAGTGTTGTGCCCTGTGGATTTGTGAAACTCACAATATTTTCCACTGCTCGGTGGTCCCTTATGGAGTAATGGCCTGGGGTTTTTAAACTGGACATTCTCTGTGCTTAACACTTGCGAAGGCGTTTTGGTGATGGGAGTCCATATTCTTGGTAGAGGTCTGTTAGGCTCTCTGCCGCCTTCCTTCTTGTCACCTTCTCCGCGATTAAGAATGTCTTTTGGGGTTGGGGTGAACTTTGTTGCGCTTGCTTTTCTGTAGGAGAATAATTGGTTAGTTGCAACCTGGACCATACGGAGTTTTGTTTGCGCCTCTTTTCATTGTTGCGTGGTGCTTCTGTTTGATGCCCTTTATCTCTTGCTCTGTTTTGGGCAATTTGTTTTTCATTTCGCGCGAAGACTCGCGATGCTACCATAAGCTTAGCCCAAGTGGTTGGCATGCCTTCTCTGCTCACAAGAGCTCTGCGGAGTTGATCACTGCGCACACCTTGTATATAGGCCACGCGCAAGAGTTGTTCAATGATACCTCCAATTGCAAGAGATTCCTGATTGAAACGAGTTATGTAGTCTTCAATGGTTTCATCATTTCTGCGTACGCAGTGCATGATGTCATCGGGGTCGCACGTGTGTCTGCGCTGCTGTACAAAGTGAGCCTGGAACTTTTCCAATAGCTCTTCGAACCCATCGATTTGTCCTGTCGGCAAGCTTTCAAACCAGACACGCGCTGCGCCCGTGAGGCAGCGAGCAAACATGTGACACCATGTTGGCATCGTCCAGCTTTCTAAGTTTCCAGTGTTATAAAAACCTTGTAAGAAATCATCTGGATCTGTTGTACCATCGTACTTGCCTAAACCACTTGGCATCTTGGTTTTGTGTTGAATGGGAGCCTTCGCAATGCGCTCAGCGAATTTTGAATGTTTTACCAAGATGGCTGGCCTATATGGTGTGGTTACGTCCACTTGCTCTTTCGCTTGTGGGTTGTATGGTGTGTATAAATCCATATCAGCTTTGGCTCCAGGTGCTATGTGCATGTGTGCGCGAAGCTGTGAACCTCCTGCATGAGTATCTCGCGTCTTCTTCATGCTGTGCACCTCTTCCTCATCACTAATATCAGCTTGTTCGGTGTGAACAGAATGACCGTCTTCCAGCGCGCGCGTCTTTTTTGTTGTTCCCTGAATGGTTTGTTTATCAAATGCGAGCCTTTGTGTTAAATCGGCTAACTTTTTTGTGTTTTACCAACTCATTGTATTTGTCCATTAAATGCCGTTGTTCGTTTATGAGCCATTCTTTAGGGTCATTGGTTTCAACTCCCGGGCCCATTGGTCCTTTTTGTTTTGCACCATTCAGATTTTGGAACGTGAGATCGTCTGGGGGAGTTTCAGTTTGACTATGAGGTGTTGTGTTGAAGGGATGGTTACTGGTGGTGCGCGCAGTGTCACGCGGCGCCCTCAGAACCTGATGTCCCTCATTAACATCCTCAAGCTCATTATCCTCCAGAACTTGATCATTGTTTCGAACACCGGAAACCATGGTGAAGAGAAAATTGATGAAATAGTAGTTTTGTTGCCGTTGTAACAGGTGATGGCGCCAATGAAAAAGCGTGTATCGACTTACTTGTATACGATCAACATTCCTCGGGTACAAGTGTGCTATATCACCGATGGTTTTCTGAGATACGAGTTCTTCCACCTACAAAACGAACAGCACCGTGAGCTTACCCCTTAGAAAGGGACAGAGGGGTCCTCTTTGGGGTAACCCTCCGGTGTGAGAATCAGGTATTGTAGGAGAAGATAATCAGGATGTAAAAATGAGTAAAGAACTTAGAATATATTTTCTTGCCTGCCTTTGTACTGTTGAGGTGGTGTGGTATTTATAGTATTAGGGTTTCCAATTATTGGGCTCAGACCCAATTAGGGCATTTTTGGCCTCCTCCTATTGCTTCGCGCCACGTGTACTTAGGACACCTGGTGCTTTTTCATTGATTATTCTCTGACCAAGGTATTTCACCTGACCCATGTGCCATCACGTGGTGGCACATGGGCTTTGCTGAGTTGTCCACCCTTCATTGGCAGCTGTCAACATCAGCACATTCTTTATTCCTTAAAATATACCTTCTGGAAGGTTGCCTGATGAGTACAATCGTGGTTGTCCTTATCCTGATTTGGATTAGACTATTGTCTCATTTGTTGTGTGTCGCTTACGCGCGGCCTTTATGCGCCTATCCCGGGGATGCGCAATGTCTTCTCTTTATTCTCACAGATGTTTCATGCGCTTGCGCGTATGTGATATGCGCCATGCGCATATGTTTCATGCGCTTGCGCATAGGTTTTGGCTTTGTGTCTTCATGACATCCTGATTTCAAGCCTCTTGTCTATATCTTGTGGGTTGACCCGCCCCGCTCGATGTTAAGGCGGGTGCATACCCCTTCATCGATGAACCTCAAATTATCAGCGAATATTTGAAACCGAGTTTCCTTCTCTCCCAAGGCATTGTATGTTTTTCCGTGACGAGCAAGCCACAACTCATACGTGGTTCTTACCTCCTCATTTGTCCGCCCAGCCTAGCTGACGTGTTAAACACGTCAGTGAGAAAATGAGACAAAAGAGTAGGGTGTATGTAGTTGCAGCCGTCGTCATTGTTGTGTTTGAAATGAGAAGAGGCTGTGGTTTTGTGACAAGACTACATTGGGTTTATATAGACTACTGCATGGTAACTTTTGTTTTACCACGGTAGATCTTTTGGTTATTTATTTACTGCTAAATTATGTATTATACTTGTGGGTATTAAATATTACTAAAATTATATCATTGATTTACTTCAAATAGTAAAGTAGTATGTTGTGAATGGTTAGTAAAGAAGGAACAATACATATATTATGTCACTTATCTATAAGTTACTTCAAAGTTAAGTTCTATACGTTTGAAGCAATTATAAAGTTTCTAAAATAGTTATCTTATAAACCTGTTAATGATTTTGAGCATGTTTGGGATTGAGTTTGAAAAATGCTTATTGGCTTTTTCAAAAAGTTATTTTGAAAAGTCAGGATTTTTTTAACCCTATTAAGAAGCTACACTAAGAAATAAACTTTGATAGACAAACACATTTTAACTTATTTGTTTTTTGAAAACACTAATAAGCCAATAAGCATTTTTCAAACTAAATCTCAAACATGCTTGTTAGGAATAAAACTTAGTAAGACTAGAACTAGGACGACGAGAGTCGTTTATAATGTGTTTAGTTAATCATGGACTTTAATTTATATACGGTTTTTTTTTAACTGGAATGCTTGTAAATTGATAATGATTTTGTTATGAATATAGAACCAACTGTGAGACTAGAACTAGGATGACGAGAGTCATTTATAATGCGTTTAATCAGTCACAAACTTTAATTTGTATGTTAATTGAAATCCTTGTGTTGATTCGTTCACATCTTAAGGTAGACAAATAATACGATTGTTTTAGAAGACTAAAATTAATTTATACAATTTTTTCTAATGAGTTTCTTAATGGAAATGTGTTGGATATGTTAAACTAAATCCAACCTACTTATAAAACACATTATCCGTGTAAACTTATTTACAACCATAACTAACATGTTTAACTCCAAACTGTTAACTTATGAAAATATATTATTGTATATAACGGTTTTATTGTTCGAAAAGATAGAAAGTTGAATAGATTTCGTCACCTTTTGTATCTATTTGACTAATATCTGTTGTTAAAGAAGATTGACTAACATTTCTATTTAAGAAAAAGACATAAGAAATATTTGTATTTTCAATAAATATAATTTCTTGTAAATATGATAATGAACCTGGCTATGGTTACGGTTCAGGGGTAAGATTTCGGTTTCTTACGTTACAATTTTTAGTTAAATTTTTATTGAAGTAAGTTTCATGACAGGGTCCTGTTACGGAGGAGCAGAAGGTCGATGATTCATGGAAATAAAAAAAGTAAAATAATTTAAATATAATAAAAATAAAAAATAAAAAAAATAGAAAGATTCATTTGATTTCCGAGATACCTCGTAAACAGCGCCTTATCTTCAAGGGTAAGTTGAAGATCTTGCCGTCATGTTTATCCAATAGGATTCATTCAATATGGAGTCACGAGAGCCTGCTGCCAAACACATTAATTGAGCTTACTTTTTATGACTTTCACACATCTGTAAATATATAATTTATTATCTTTAACCGCTATAAGATTTTATTAAAATAAGGCTATTCTCTATGGTGGGCCTTCGAAGCCCCTCCACCGTGTGACGTCAGCGTCACGTAAGCACCAAGGGCATCGAATCCTCATCCGAAAGATGCCGCGCTATGGTTTAATGCCCCAATAACGCCCATTATATATGTATGTGTGTGTGGGAGATAGAGAGAGAGGGCCAACATGATTTTCCCCATCCGCGTCGGCCAACACAACAATTGGATTGTTTTTTTTTTTTTTTTTTTTTTTTTGAATGTTCAAGCTTTTCTCCTACTATTTACATTATACCGCCAATGCCAGGAATCGAACCCTGGACCTCTCACCCAAAGGCCAAAGCCTTTACCATCCCACCAAAGTGGTGATGGCAACAATTGGATTGTTGGCGCCCACCTTCCAACCGTGCCCCACTGCGGTGTTTGCCGCCCTCGGCGCCCAAAAAACCGCCTCCACCAAGCCCCATAGCGTATGGCCTAATGAGGTTTCTCAGGGATTGTGATAATCGTTTGTTGAAGACCGGAAAGAAATAAGAAGGTGGTCAAAAGTAAACAGGTTAAGATCAAAGAGGTTACAACTTACAGGAGAAATTAAGTCGTTTGGTTTTTTATGGCAAATATAAGTTGAAACTTAAAACCTTAAATTAGACAAGTTGGTGTAATTTTGAGCTAATGTAGCTTTTCTTTGGGTGTTGTTCACTTGTTTGGTCTTTGCCCGAGTTGTAAAGGTGGCCTGTTTGTTGGTTGGGGTTTGTTAATAATATACATGGTTTGAAAAACAAGTCCTCTGGCGACCCTGGCAACTCTTTATAGTAATGATTAGTGGTTTAAGTCTTGTTTATAACAAAATGTTGTGCGCAATCTAAGGGTTTTAGTTTTACCATAGCAGGTCTTCGGACAATAGATTTCTTTATTGATGATGGGTATGTGGGTGGCATTTTGCCAATGGTGTCTCAGATAGCCAAACTTTGTTAATCCCTATTAAAAAAGAAACTAAAATAAAAGGATTTTATTAGCAACTAGATAAATATGGCAATCAAGAAAGAAACTAAAAAAATTAGTAACGACTAAGGAGTTATATTATACTTTCGCTCTATTTTTGACCCAACATGGTTGAAATTAAAGATCTTGTTATTTTGCACTTTTAATATACACCATATCTTAAAAGAAGGACATGCTGTATTATCATTTTGTTTTGAGTTCAAGTTGGTAGGGTTAATTGGAATCTTCATTATTACTTCAAGTGTGCAACATGACAATGAGCCTATATGTTAATGGGCAAAAGACCAACAAGTGTGTGGATGTTTTGGACAGGTCATCATTAAATACATTACACACCCATACGACTACTATACGAGTCGATAGTCTATGTTCGTTCTTGTCCTTGATAATGCATCTCTTGTATAAAGCCGCTCTCGCCAGCCAAAAAAATTTACTTTAACGGGACTTGCTTATCATCATTGACCATTGAGTTTATTGAGTTCTCCAATAGTGAGCAACATCTAATTAGTAATAGATCCTATGTTCCTCCATGTTCGGTTCGGATATGATAGAACCATGTATAATTCAACTTGATTAGCTACACTAATAAGCTATATATGCATATATAGTCTTGTTTAACACACTTGAATGATGGATATCTAATGGATGCTAATCAACAACTGATCCATTAACAGCTCTATGCCGAATAATTCACCTTGTATGATGGGGTACATATTGGTTATCAACCTACTATCTGATCACAACATATTGTTTTCTAACGATGAAACAAATACTAGATTTGATCTTATGCAATGTTTAAAATTATAGTAAATCGTTCAACACAGTTATATAGTAAATCTACCAAAGTTACAAATTATTAAAAATTAAATAAAATAATAATATAATAAATTAAACCCCACACCCAAATATGAAAAGAAAAAAAAATATGTAAAATTAAATAACTAATATTGTCACTATGTAATTCTTCAAAACGAAGTAAATCAGTTAAACTCCACTGCTGTTAGTTAGATCTTGAATTCTATGTAACAAACAAACATGTCTGGATCTACATGCACAGCATGGCAGCCTGCAGGTCTTTTGCTTCCTTCACAAGTCACAAGTCAAGAAGGCTGTTCCCCTTGTAAAGCGTGCCTCTCCAAACAACATATATGATTATGACTTATGACTTATAAGCTTATCTTTTTTTACTTTCCAGAAGGTTTTCAAGGCCTGTTACTTGTAGGCCTAGCCCAGTTTAATAATTTGTTGAGTGACCATCTATTAGTTTAGCCCAAAAATTGTGTGTATATATTTACAGCCCAAACAAATTTCAACATGTGCTCAAGCATTTTGGAGATTTCATCAAGTGTTATCATTTCCATAGCATTTGTTCTTCTTTAACCTTGAATACTTCCATTTAAACCTACAAAACATTATATAATAATATAAACGCATTTCTTAAATGTTTAAATAAACCGATCAACATCACATACCTTCACTCTTACACTAGTGTGTTTTCTCCTCAAACATAAAGTTATTCCAAGTCAGAATGCGGCCAACGAATAAACCTTTTCCCCGTAGTGAGACTAACAGTGCTTTTGATGTGTAGGTCAATATCAGTATCATTATTGTCTAATGTCCTTTCGCCTTTATAGAAATAGACACAAATCTAGTTTTAGATTCTTAGAAGCAACAAATGGTGTTCAAAGATGTTTAACAACTACAAGTAGAGGTTCCAATATGGCTATTTCCGAGATTTTAGATGCCCAAAACGAGTATTAAAAGGTATGACCTCTTTTTACTCTTTAATCATTTAACCAAACTCCAAAGGGTTATCTCTTACTAGACCAAATTTGTATACTTAAATGATTAATATGCCACTGAAATCCACAACACCTATTTTTCGGGTCTAATCACGAAATGATTGGACTAGGTAACGAGATATTCCTTGTTTGGGTAAAGATATGTGTTTGTTTCCCCTATATTTCTACGAGAAAACAAACTAAATTTTCAAATTTATTTCTAACTATTCATTCTCAATATTATATATATATATATTAAAAACCAAACGTTACTTATCTCACAATAAACACTATTTATAAAATAAATCACTTAGTTTTTCACACATGCAAACATTATTTTTCATAATTAATTTTATTTATTTTCAAGTTTGATTTAATATCCTTTTTATTTTTATAATTAAACATTAGCAAATATTATTTTCTCTTACAAATTTTAAAATACTATATTTTTTAAATTCCAAATATACATTATAGTACACGCTTATTTTAATTTACGTTTCAGTATGATCATTTATCGTAATCGAATTCCACCTGGTGGCGTTGAAGTCGCAGTGATTTTACCAGCTGTCGTCTATTGTTGACTATTTAAATTGACCGTCCTGGCACCGATACCATATACTTCATCAATTACATACCTAACGGACCCTAACGGTTTCTTTAAACCCTCTTTTTGCCTCCAAAACTTGTTTCCGGCGGCGATGGGCGGAGCGCCACCTCCCGCCGCCACCTCTCCGTCATCATGAGATTCAAATCCTCCGTCATCAGTTTCCACATCATCACCAAACACAAACACATGGACTTATCTACACTCGCTCAAACCCTAACTTCACGCGCCACTGTAACTGACTCCGACGACCGCCTCTGCTCCGATTCAATAGTATCCTCTCCTCCGGCACCGGATGTGAGCTCAGAATCTTCATTTTTCGGTACTCCGGATGGTTATTTGAACCGAGAGGCTCAGATCGAAAAAGCTTTGATATATTGGAGAAATCTCGGTGAGCCGAAGCTGATTGTCGCTCCAATGGTGGATAATTCGGAGCTTCCGTTTCGAATGCTGTGTCGAAAGCACGGAGCGCAAGCTGCGTATACTCCGATGCTTCATTCTCGTATATTCTCCGAGAACGCAAAGCATCGGTCGCAGGAATTCACTACCTGCAAGGTACATTGATGTTATGAGTTATTATAGAATTTAGAAAATGTTTAATTACTTTCGTTGTGTGTTTAATTCGCAGGAGGATCGGCCGTTGTTTGTTGAGTTTTGTGCTAACGATCCGGAGATGTTGCTAGAAGCAGCACGCAGAGTCGAAGCTTATTGCGATTACATTGATATTAATTTGGGAACTTATAATTAAAGCATGATATTTAGAAAGTTTATGTTGATAAGTTAGAATATAGTTATCCTAATGTTAGAATATAGTCATTAAATTTCAAAACATATAGAATCTGCTCTTAAACTTGTACTAATGACCTGCAAATTATCTCCGGCGTACAGTTGATACAGGTTCATGATAATATACTTGAACTAGTGTTATAACATGATCATTGAGCAAGTTACCTCTAGTGATGACCTGCAAATTCTATTCAATCTGTAGGTGTCCTCAACGTATAGCCCGAAGGGGAAACTATGGAGCGTTTCTAATGGATAACCTTCCTCTAATCAAATCATTAGTTGAAAAGCTAGCTTACAACCTGCACGTTCCCGTTTCTTGCAAATTTAGAATATTTCCTGACCTAGAGGACACTTTAAACTATGCAAAAATGCTAGAAGACGCAGGCTGTTCTCTTCTTGCAGTTCACGGGCGCACTAGAGACGAAAAAGACGGGAAAAAGATACGAGCAAATTGGGATGCGATACGTGCGGTTAAAAATGTTCTTAAAATCCCGGTTCTTGCAAACGGAAATATTCGTCACATGGATGATGTGAAGAACTGTTTGGAGCAAACGGGTGCAGATGGTGTGCTTTCAGCTGAATCTCTTCTTGAAAACCCGGGGTTATTTGATGGAATCAGGACTGTTGATAAGGGTGATTTGGTGGTTGAGTATTTGAAGTTATGTGAGAAGTATCCTGTGCCATGGAGGATGATTAGGTCTCATGTTCATAAGATGTTGGGAGAATGGTTTAGGGTTCATCCACATGTTAGGGAAGATCTTAATAAGCAGTCTAAATTGAGCTTTGAGTTTTTGTATGATTTGGTTGATCGGCTTCGAGTTCTTGGTGTCTCAAGGCCAGTTTGTGAAGGAACTGTTTTGGAAACTGAGGATAAAGATGGAGTGGTGTGCAAGGGTTCATTGTGCAGATAGCTAGTGATTGGATTTGAAAAGGTAAACATTTTTCTATTTATTCACATGAATTTATTGGTTTATCAGATCTTCAAGTTGAAGAAAAATGAGGGTCTAAACCATAGATGATAACCGAGTATTTATCTTCATTTTTTGTAGTTGATACTTGATAGTGATGATATGATGAAAAAACATAGTTGATTTGTGCCTGATAAGATCTTGACTCGTTTTTAGCTCTAATTGGATGTTTTAGCATTTATATATAACATACATTTTGATTAAAGTCTTTACAAACTTGATCTTCACCTTTGTAAGTTTTGAGTACATTTGATACTCATTACCTACATCTCAATAAATGAGTTGATTCGGGTGAAAAAAAAGGTTGCTTATCGGTTTGTTTGAGTTCACTTAAATATATAACTGGTCAATTTGAGTTTATACCCAAATTTAAGGATGACTATGAGTTGGGTATATGGTAATCCCGGTCTTATACTAGATCATATAACTGTATTCCATACCAGGTCCTATACCTGCCGGTTACCCGTTACTCGGTACCCATAAGGTATGCTGGTATTAGGTATACCTGTTTATAATCTTGTGTGGCTAAAATCTACCCGTTTGAATGCCCATTAAGTGAACCTCAGTATTAAGTTCACCTCAACAACTGACTTGACACGAAATACTCAATTACACTTTTAACATTGCTATTATTGTAATAATTTCAAAATTTTGACAATTTGTATGTACTATTTATTATGCATTTTTTAAATTATATATTATATTAGTATATTCAGGTAAACGGGTTTGGGTAATTGGGCGGGTTTCACCTAATTCCAAACCCGATTGCATACCTGACGTCCCAAATATTTTGGGTTATCCTGAGTTCGGTTTTGGCATCATTATCATATTATGTTATGGGTAAAACGGTCCACGAACGAGTGCACGACAAGAATGGAGTTAGTTCTAACAAATCATGAAATGGATCATACTTTCACAAATTCTTTTTATCTATTCTTGGAACCGGACATGGATACAAAAGATTTTTTACATAAAGAAGTTACATTTACACAAATCCTTCAAGAATGTTTATTCAAATCTGAACCCAAAATTTCAAATCTTAATCATAAATAATCAAGTTTTACAGCAGCTATCATAAAACACACACCATGCAGCAGTAAGCCAGAGACCCAACACCGCCAGCTAGGCTGCCTTCGCCTTAGTCGACACCGAGTGGTTCCGGCAGAACTGGTGGCTGTTACCCTCCTCCACCACTCTTTCCACATATAATGAGCCAACAAATCCTTCGACGACTTAACCAGATTCTCCTTACACAAAAACTCGTCACTCGACACCCTCTCAACCTGACAACCTCCCTCTTATAATCATGAACAAAAACATGTGTTTTCCGGTTGCCACCCTTTTTACTCCTGGCCAGGACGCCGGCAGTAAAGATCGCTGACATCCTACCGGGCCCCTCCGGCCAGTACCCGCGGGGCCCATCCACCAGAATAATGTCCCAATCCAACTCATACAACTGATTAGGCAAATCATTCAACCCGATTTTACACTCGGAGAATAACAAATTTTGCACCGGCCGACACTCGTTACGCGCTTGTTCCCTAACCGAATTCACCAGCTCATGAAGCTCACTGATCTTTGTCGTGTACTGCACATCATACGCTTCAATCTCGGGATGCTTTTCTTCAATATAAGCTGCATAATAACGATTTTCGTCTATAAAAACCGTCCGTCCTCTATGGTTCAACGCGGTCCACAAAAGTGTCTCGGGCGTGAGCCCGAACACAAGAAACTTACACGGCGATGGACATTGCCGTAGGACGTCAGAGATTTGTTTAATATCGGTTTGTGACATGTGTTCGGAGGAGTTCGTGTTGGCAGCATAGTGGATTAAGGCTTTAGCAACTGACTTAGGGAGCGTTTGGTGGTCGAGGGTAGCGGCTGCAGTGGTAGTGGCAGAGGCAGTGACTGTGGTGGTGGTGATGAAGGATTCGCAGGTGTAAATAAAAGTGAGGAGGGATGCTATGGTAAATATTGTGACGGTGGCGATGAGGCAGTAGAGGCGGTTGGACGGGCCTTGTTTTTGGATGTAGGGGTGGAGGAGGATGAGTTTAGTACTGCCATTGTTAATGGTGTTCTTCATGTTTGTTTATTATGTGTTTTGGTGTTGTGAGATTGAAGATGAGAGTTTGAGTTATTATAAAGAAGAGAGTTGGATTGAGGAGCAAATAAGGGTTGAAGCAAAAGGGATTGATGGGTACGTAAAAAGAGCTAAGCCACTGAAGAGGTAGGTCCCAGCAGAGCCCAGTTGGACCCACAGACTCACCTTGAAAAGGGACGTCTGCGCAGTTCAACCCGCAAGACTCCTTAACGGACGTCTGCGCGGTTGAACCCGCAAGACTAAACTAAAGGAACGTCTGCGCAGAAACCAACTGGATCAGCAGGACCCACCACGCTCAAAGACGTGACGTCCTCACGTGCGGTACGCAAGCTGTCCCCGCAGGAAACGCCTACCAATGGTTTTCAGGTACTCCGCCTGTTCCCGCAGTTACGGATACCGGCCATCAGGGAAGGCCACCCGCGCAGCATGGCTACACGCACAAGGCTTAACTCTCATAATAATTCAGAAGTCACCTGAAGAAGGAATGAGCAAGCCGGGAACATTCCCGCACAAAGGCGGGAGGGGGAATACTCCCGCCCAAATGAGCCAGTCCGTACGATATTGAGGATCTTTTACTGTACCTGACGAGGTATGGGCAAAAGATCTGTCCAAAGATACGACAGCTCATTGACAACAGTATGGCGAGCAGCATGCTCTTGTACTGTATATCACTATTAGCCGCTACCTACTCACCAACTCCTGACATACCACGTGCCTAGCCTGTAGTTGGTGAAAAAGGAATAGTACACAGCAGGCCTGGTCACTATCAGCCGCTGCCTACCCACCAACTACCAGCAGGGCACGTGCGTAGGCCACTGTTGGTGGAACAGGAATACTGTTGCAGCCGGCCACACCTCCTTGGAAACCTACCTTCGGCTATAAATACCACAAATGGTATGATCATCTTATCTTAACAGATTACCATCATATCTTATCATATTATACCTGATATCTGCTCTAGCAATCTCTTAATATACATTTATATTTAAAGAGCAATCTAATCTGATTCTCACGCCGGAGGGTGGTCACAAGGAGGAACCCCCCCCCCCCCCTTCTCAGTGACAAGCTCACGGTGTCTGTTTTGCAGGTTATCAGAAGAACCATCTTTACCGGGTCTAACCCCTCGTGGGAAACATCTATCTAACCGCCAGGTTACCCATAATCTGCCCGGGGTCCGGTTAGTGTTTCTTCATTGGCGCCATCCGTGCATAAAAGCTAGAACTTCATTTTTCTCCAGTTTTTTCAAACTTCTGGAAAGATGGTTAACGTTACTCCGGTCCTAAGGCCAACGAGTTACCAGGAAGCCCCGGTAACCACAACCCCAGCTACTGGGGGGAACACCGGCGAGCACACAAATTTTACGAACACTACCCCAGTTACCCAAGCTGGGGCAAGTGCAGTAAACAACCATCCCCTGGGATTCAATAATACCCAGGTGGAAAGACAGCAGACGAGACTCCCCCGCCAAACACTTGAACAAGTTAAAGCGTGGGGGGAGGCACGTCAGAAGGAATTCCAAGCTGAGTTGGACGAACGCTTACGTTCCGTCCAACAGGCTGACGAATTTGGAAGCACTCGCCAACAGCTCAACATGAGCAGTGAGTGCGAGTCCTCGGACGATGATCAGGAGGAATCCGACACCGACGCAAACCCTCGCCTTAGGGCGAAAGGGAAGCGTAAGGAAACGGACTTCCAAACGAGAAGGAATTTCGGAGAAACCTTCAAACAAAGAAACGCGGGGGGAAACCCACGCGACTTCTCCAAAACCTTCAGACCAACTGCTGCAAACGCGGGAACATCCAAGTTTGCAAGGGACATTGCGGAAGCAATCGCCCCAAAAAGTGCCAAGCAGATGCCCAACATCGGCACCTATGATGGTATATCCGACCCAGATGATCACCTGAACAGATTCATAGCGGGGCAACCGTCAGCAGCTGGACGGAACCCACGTGGTGTTATATGTTCCAGATGACACTGGTTGGAGCGGCTAGAGTGTGGTTTGACCGTTTACCGGTCCACCACATTTATGATTGGGCGGACTTCCAACACAAGTTCAGCCAACACTTCAGTCAACAGAGGAAGTATATTGAAGAACAGTGGACGATCCTCAACTGCGTTAGAGATAAGGATGAACCTTTACTAGACTTCATCACTCGCTTTAACTCGAAAAAGCTGAGTCTGGGCGTTATAAGCGAAGACCTTGTTCGCGCCGCTTTCATCCAGGGCGCCGAATACCCAGAACTTATCCGCACGTTGACGGGAAAAGATGGCATGCTACCCACATGGGATGCCATCATGACGGCAGCCAAGCGCTTTGCCGAAACGGAGAAGCAACTGGGTGGGAATCTGCCCCAGACTACAAACTTCTACACGCAGGGGATTAGAGAAAACAGCGTCCAGTCCGCCTGGCAAAACAAAAGGAGGAAGCCAAGCATATGACAGTCAAGGGTAAACTTCGACACCTCATCCAGCTCTCGCTCCCTATTAGGCGGAAGGGATAATACACACCCATCAGGCCAACACACCAGGTGGACGCCCCTCACCAAAAGCGTCACGGAGATATTTGCCACTGAGAAACTCCCATGGCCAAAAGCTCCAACGGTCCGACAACGACCTGACGCGGACCAGAGCAAATACTGTGACTTCCACGGCACAAAGGGTCACACCACTGAGAAGTGTTTATCTCTGAGGAATATTATCGAAACATTCGTCAAGGAAGGCAAACTTACACACCTGGTGGCATCAATCAGGAATAGAGGGCAGAATGACAACCGATACAAAAGCAACGGACGAAAGCCCGTTGACATCAGCATTCACATGGTTCGTGGTAACATCAGAGGAAGAAAAAGACATACGACAGAACCATGCGCATGGAAAGAAGCTGAGGTGCGCTTCCCGCGAGTGCCAGGAGGACCCAGCAAAGAAGGCCCTATCGTCATCAAAAGCCAGCTGGGACACTACATCACTTCCCGCACTCTTGTTGACAACGGTGCCTCGTCAACAGTTATGTACAGGCAGTTCTTCGACAAGTTAGATGATGAAGACAAGGAACGCTTGGAAACGGTCTACGCCTCGATGGAAGGGTTCGACGGCAGCACAAACACCCCTCTGGGCATCCTATCTTTCCCCGTCACTCTCACAGACGGAAAACTCTCCCGCACAGAGGATGTAGACTTTGTCGTAATGAGGAAGCCACACCACACGTACGACATTCTCTTCGGGAGAGACGGGATGGCAAGATTCAACGCCATAGTATCTTCAGTCCACGGCATGATGGGATGGCCAACAGCTGAGGGCGTGGCGATGGTCACCGGTATTCCCCAGGTATGCATCGCATCTGTCTCATCAACACCCAAACCAAAGATGGCTAAACCCACCATCACCGAACCAGAAGAATGGGCTTTTAATGGAAAATACCCCGACCAGGCGGTTACCATTGGCCCAACAATAACTGATCCTACGCGCACATTACTCAAACGCTTACTACAAAAAAACGCTGACATCTTCGCATGGAAACCAGCAGACATGACAGGTGTACCTCGAAGTAAAGCAGAGCATAAGCTCAAGTGTGACCAGGCTTTTACGCCGGTCATACAAAAGCGTAGAGTAATGGGGGCGGAACAAGCTAACGCGTGTAGAACCCAAGTCAAGGAACTCCTTGACGCGGGCATCGTACGCGTTAGCAGATATCAAACCTGGGTTGCAAATCCCGTTATGGTACCAAAGTCTAACAAGCAATGGCGCATGTGCATAGATTTCAAAGACTTGAACAAAGCATGCCCCAAAGATTGTTACCCGTTACCCGAAATTGATCTTAAGGTAGATTCGTTATCACCGTTTCGCCTTAAATGCTTCCTTGATGCGTATAAAGGATACCATCAAATCCACATGGCCGTTGACGATCAGGACAAAACCGCATTTCGGACGCCCGATGGCACATTCTGTTATCAAATGATGCCATTCGGACTTAAGAATGCCGGGTCCACATACCAGCGCCTGATGGACAAAGAGTTTCATGCCCAAATTGGGAGAAACTTGGAAGTATACATGGATGACCTGGTCATTAAAAGCCTTAACCCAGAAGCGATGTTGAAAGACATCGAAGAAACATTCAACACACTCAGAAGGATAAACATGAAGCTCAACCCGAGCAAGTGTTCCTTTGGGATGGAAGAAGGGAAGTTCTTAGGAGTCATCGTTACAAAAGATGGCTTCAGAGCGAACCCTGAAAAGGTCGAAGCCATTATTAAAATGGAATCACCTACCACCATCAAACAAGCTCAGACACTGAACGGACGCCTAGTTGCACTTAACCGCTTCTTGGCAAATCATGCGGATAGGTCGTTCCCATTCGTGTCGACGCTGAGAAACTGTCTAAAGAAAACGCACTTCCGCTGGACACCAGAAGCGGAAACAGCTTTTCAGGAAATTCGGTCACGTTTGATCGAACTCCCAACGCTCACAGCACCAGAGGCGGGAGAGGAATTAATCATATACCTCTCCGCCACAGATAGAGCGACCGGGGCCGTCCTGTTAGTCGAGCGAAAAGGCATCCAGATGCCAATCTACTATGTTAGCCGTATCCTAACAGACGTCGAAACTCGGTACTCTACCCTGGAAAAATTAGTCTTAGCACTTGTACAGGCTTCACGTAGGCTAAGACGATATTTCCAAGGTCACCCAATTACTATTCTCACCAACTTCAAACTCGCAAACGTTTTAGGCAAACCCGAACTTTCGGGACGCCTAGCCAAATGGGCAATAGAATTGGGAGAATACGCGATAAAATACAAGCCAAGGCCAGCTATAAAAGGCCAGGTCTTGGCCGACTTTATTGCCGAAGTCCCCGCATCGCGGGAGAAAGAGTGCCAGGACGAGGCTCAGCCCTCTCCAGCACTAGACATCGATGAAGTCTGGCGACTTTACACCGATGGAGCGGCCAGCAGCGAGGGCTCAGGCGCAGGGTTAAAACTTACCAACCCAACAGGCCAAGAATACACTTACGCTATTCGACTGGACTTTCCAAGTACGAATAACGAAGCTGAGTATGAATCATTCTTGGCCGGGTTAAGGATTGCGCGTAAAATGGGAGTAAAGAACTTGGAAGCCCTTGTGGATTCCATGTTAGTTGCCAATCAGATAAACGGGACGTACACGGCCGTGAACGACACAATGGCCCTGTACCTCGCTCAAGCAAAAACCCTCATGCGCGATTTTAATGATTGTAAAGTCATACACGTCAAGCGTAGCGAAAACAAATCTGCGGATGCGTTAAGCAAGCTTGCGTCATTAGCTTTCACTCACTTGGGAAAGGACATCCGCATCGAACTCCTGGGAGCACCATCAGTCCCACACAAGGAAATCTGTGTCATCCAAACCGGCACAGAAACGTGGATGACACCAATAATAAATTACCTTGCGGCGGGCATACTACCAGAGTCAAAAACACAGGCAAGAAAACTACGCTGTAAAGCACTGAACTATCAACTCATTGATGACGTCCTTTACAGATGTAACTTTCTTGGCCCCCTCCTCAGATGCGTTAACGACCAAGATGCCAACTACCTCATAAGGGAAGTACACGAAGGCATCTGTGGGATACATGCAGGTCCAATCGCAGTTGTAGCTAAGCTAAACAACGCGGGATACTTTTGGCCGGGGATGCATACGGATGCGCTGGCGTACATCAGAAAATGCAGGTCTTGTCAGCTCTACGCACCCAACACGCATCGCCCGAAGAATGAACTTGTTCCAGTCACCTCTACATGGCCATTTCAGAAGTGGGCCATCGACGTGACTGGCCCATTTCCCACAGCAGCAGGGAACGTCCAGTTTCTAGTGGTCGCCATCGACTACTTCACCAAGTGGATAGAAGCAAAACCCTTAGCCCAAACGACCGCAAAACATATCAAGAAATTCATTTGGGAATTTATCATTTGTCGTTTCGGGCTCCCACAGAATTTGGTGAGCGATAACGGCACCAACTTTGCTGACAAGAAGCTACAACAGTGGCTTAAAGAACTTCAAATCACCCACACCTTTACCTCGGTGGCGCACCCGCAGGGTAATGGTGAGGTAGAAAGAGCAAATAGGAGCATCGTCGACGGCATAAAGAGACGACTATTGAAACACAGATCCGGCTGGGTGGACGAAGTTCCACACGTACTTTGGGCACACAGAACGATGAAAAAGGCAAGTACGGGAGAAACCCCGTTCAGCCTCACTTATGGCATTGAAGCCATGGTCCCGGTCGAAATTGGTTTACCCTCACCAAGGGTCATGATTCAACCAGAGGACAATAATGCGGAAAGACGGTTAGACCTCATGCTAACCGAGGAACGCAGAGACTTAGCCGCAATGCGTGAAGAGAACTACAAACGACAAATGCAAAAGTACTACAACACGCGGGTAAAACTCTGCAACTTCAATGAAGGAGACTACATATTGCGTAACAACGAGGCTTCGAACCAAGATCGCCCAGGAAAGCTGACTCCTGTCTGGGAAGGTCCGTACGTTATCAAACAAGTGCTGGGAAAGGGCGCATACCGGCTCGAAAGGCTCGATGACACTCCCGTCCCAAGAACATGGAACGGAGCTCAATTACGCAAGTGTTACATGTAGATCAATTCCAAATTTGTAAAAGGCCCAGAGCCACTTTTAATGGAAATGATTCTCTTTAGAACATTGACGCTGATGATTTTATACTTGTAAGCTTTCCACACGGATATGCCGGTCTTCACCGCATAATTACGAGGAAAGTCGTTGCGTGGGGAAGGCGGCAAAACCCGCATAAACCCAAAAAACGGCAAACCTTCACGCAGGTCAGTTGAAGGGGAAAAGTTCAGTCATCCCACTAAATGAAAGTGCCGGTCTATCCGCATGAATCATGATAAAGGAAACTGAACACTAACCTATTGACAACCGCGCGTCGAACGGTTAAATTATTCAAAACAGAGAATCTCAACAAAAGGATGAGGAAAACCTACACGCAGGTCAGGTATAGGTAAGTTTAGCCATCCTACTAAGTTCAAGTGACGGTCCTACCCGCACAATCACGAAAGGAAGCAAAACTTCACACCTATTCTGTCACGTTCAAAGGTTAACTTATCCAAAACACTGGGAAAATTGCTAAAATAAACTAAAATATGCATGCGCAATTCATATAACGTTTATAACGCAAGTCTCAAAGATTCAAAAGTAAGCGGGAATATTGTGACATCTGCCCCGATCCGACCCGACCCAGGTACCCGTTTCCCTTATCCGATCTCTTTCTTTTATGATTTAATATCTATTTATACTTATATTTTACTTTTAATAATAATATATACTTTTCCTTCCCGCCTCTTTCTCTCTCTTTCTTTCCGCCGTCCCGTCCCTCTCCTTCTCTCTTTCCGCCTTCTTTTCCCTCTTGTCGCCGTCCCGCCCTTACGCCTTGTTTCCCTCTTTTTTCTTCTAACTCGTTGCTTGTCCTTTGTTCCTTTCCGCCTAAGGTTGTCTGCGCAGCTCCACGCGCTAGACCCCTTACAAGGAATCCTGCGTGAAGACCACCTGTTTCAGCGATACGCGAGACGAACTCTTCTCGCAGCGCGCTAAGAATTGTAATTCTTCTCGCAGCGCGCTAAGAACGGTAGTTCTTCCCGCGACGCGCTAAGGGTTTGTAGTTCTTCTCGCAGCGCGCTAAGAATCGTAGTTCATCCCTCGACGCGCGAAGAATTATAGTTCTTCCCGCGGCGCGCTAGGAATTTTAGTTCCTCCCGCGGCGCGCTAAGGAATGTGATTCTTCCCGCGGCGCGCTAAGGAATGTAGTTCTTTCCGCGACGCGTTAAGGTTAGTTCTGTCTGCCTTCGCGCTCGCGCTCTCTTGACCTTCTGTGTCTGCCTTCGCGCCTTAGCCTTCTCGCGCTCAACCCTTTGAGTTTTCTTCTGTTTAATCTAGCCTTTTGCTTTTGTGTTGTCTTATCTTTTGAGCTGTTGACCTAATCTGCTTTATGTCTGAAAAGTTACTTTCGGCGCAGCATGCGCACCAACCCCATTGGTTGACAGATAAAGTGACTGACATAATCTTTTGAGAATCTGCTTTTGCCATGCTTGACCAGTACCTTTTTCTGAACCGCCCATGCCTTTTTACTGTTCCCTGACAGCTTTATCTTGCCTCTGCAGCTGCCATATCTTTCCATATCTTTTGCTTTTGGAATCTTTTACTTTTTGAGATCTTTTCCCCTTTTTCTGGATTTATGTCTCCTAGGGTTTTCCTATAAATAATAATAATATTTTCATAACACATCACACACAAACACTTAATCTCTCCTGTCCTCCTCCTTGCTCTCTCTGCCGCCTCCCTCTCTGCCTCCGTCTTCCTCCCTGTTCTGCCCTGCTTTTCCGGTAATATATATTATATATAATAATTTACTTATTAATTATGCTAACTTATATTCAAGACTTAAAACCAATCGTTAAAACAATAATCTTATTTATAGGTTAACTTGTGCTTGTTTAAAGTTGGTTCTTGCTTTATCTTACACCGCATCGTTTATCAAGTGAGTAATCTCGTACCTAATCCCTTTTTGCTTTTAATGTTTTGGGATGTTCATGTGTTCATACAAACTTAGAGTCTTAAACTTGTTTATGCACTTTAGTCGCGCAGTATCCCATGTGTTGAGGACGTAGACTTGGCTGTTTATTTGTATGTGTGGATCATTAACCGTCTTGTCGGTCTATTCCGCAGTTTTCATGGTACCATTAGATGAACACGGGAGAACTATCGTTTATGATTTTCTCTTTTGTTTACACATGCACAGTTTGTTTTGTTTGTGAGCTCAATTGTGAGCACTGGCAGTCTTATGAATCTTAGAGTTGGTCCCGATCAGATTACACCCTTGTTGAAAACCAGACATACGCATGTTGCGCGCAGATTTATTGTTATCTATGTATTGTATTAAACTTGATTTCTCACCAACACGCAAGTGTTTGACGTTTTATTTTAACACATGTTCAGGTTTGCAGTAGCTGTTTTGGAGCTTGTGGACACGTAGGAAGTTTTCTTTATTTTTGACCTAGATTAAAATGTATCAAGACAAGTTATTGCTGTTCGAATATTATGATTTATAATATATTGATTTATGATGATTTATGTTATCTTATGTTTACTTTGCGCACGCGCGAATGAATGTATTTATTAAATATTGACACCCAATAGTGTCACGAGTAATGAAACAATATGTGGCGCCCCGATGTATAATCCGCCTTTGGTCGGGGTGTTACAGATTGGTATCAGAGCTCGTTGACTTTAGGATAGGTGGTTAGACGTAACGGCCTAGAATACCTAAGAGTCCCCTCTCGCGCATGAGAGAAATCTCATGTTTGCGCGCTTATTGTTAATTACTCGTTATTTATGAATATGCTCGCGCTTGCGCAGTATATGATTTTATGTTTTATTTCGCGATATTTCGATTTTTTTTTGTGAGTTTCGATTTTTATTGATTTTACTTACATATTCGTTTGTTGGATTTGAAAATCTGAAAAGTCATGGTGATACATGAATAGTTGATTTTCAATTTCCATTTACGATTATGTTCTGAGGTTGGAGACTTGAAAGGTCATGGTGATACATGAATTGTCAACCTCCAATACTCATTTTCTTGTATGTTTTATATTGAAGATTGAAAAGTCATGGTGATACATGAATCGTCAATCTCCAATACTCGTTTGCTCGTATATTTTAAATTGGGAATTCGGAAAGTCATGGTGATACATGAATTGTCGATTCTTGATTCGAATTTGTTACCTTTATTAAGTCTGCATTTAGGGTCATTTAATCTACTTTAACTTTTGATAGTATCTAACTCTGCGAAACCAAGCTTTTCGAGGTTATACTTTGTGCTAAAACCAAGATATTAACTAAAATTAAAACTTTTATAGAATGCCTCCGCTATCTCGCCGATTTCAGAGAAGAGAAGCCTCGCGCATGCGTAGACAGCAACGTTCCCAGGAAATGGCCGCCGCAATAGCCCAAGCTTTGAGCCAAAACAATACCAACACCTCTGGTTACAACATTAAGTCCTTTAACGCGGGTAACCCTCCAAAGTTCACAGGTCTTGAAGGAGCCACCGTGATGCTCCAGTGGCTTGAGAAAATAGAAAACACTTTCCTCCATACCCAATGCCCCTCAGACAGACGAACCCTGTATGCTTCCAGTGTCCTGGAATCTAGAGCGCTTACATGGTGGAATGGAGTAGCTCATGCGCGTGGCGCAGAGGCTGCTTCTAGCATTACATGGGAGGAATTCAAGGAAATTCTGACGCGAGAATTCTGCCCTCCCAACGAAATTAAGCGCCTAGAGGAGGAATTTTGGAATCTTAAGCAATACAGCGGTGAAGCGCGCGAGTACGCGACGCGCTTCCATGAACTAAGCCTGCTTGTCCCTCACCTTGTTACCCCTTCCCGCCGAGCCATAGAGAAATTCCTTGGGGGTCTCCCCATGGAAATTCAAGATTCTGTATGGGCCAGAAACCCAGTAACCCTCTCTGACGCCATCGAGTTGGCCGCTGTGCTCAGCGACAACCATGTCAGAGCAGGAACCCTGTTCCTGCGGGGAACAGAAAAGACCAAACCCACCAAGACTGCCCCTGAACCAACAGAAACCAAACCCGAACCCTCAAACCGTAACAACCTCAAGCGCAGGCGCAAGGCCTATGCGCTTACCAACCCGCCCATTGTCCAGCAACCCATCTACCAACCTCCAGTTTATGCGCCTAACCCTCTGTCAACCTACCCAACACCTCCTGTAGTCCACAACTATGCCTTAACCAATCCAGCACTCCCTGCCCCGCCAACTAAGAAACCTTACACAGGAAACCACCCCTTTTGCCCAACCTGTAGATTTCACCACCCAACCCAAACCCCGTGTCGACTTTGTACCCGATGTGGCCGTACTGGTCACCTTGCAGAAAACTGTAGAGTCCTTCTCGCCAACCCAATTGCGCCAACACCACCAGTCTACCCGCAGAACCCACAACCAACCTACCAAAACCCACGACCCAGATCGTGCTTTAACTGCGGTGATCCCAGTCATTTCCGGAACGCGTGCCCGAGACTACAAGTGCAAATCACACAGGCGAATCCGGTGAACCAGATTTCGAACCAAGTGACGCGTGGACGAGCTTTTAACATAACCGCGCACCAAGCGCAAGCGAATAATGACGTAGTTAATGGTACATTTTTGCTTAACGGATTTCATGCTTCTGTACTTTTTGATACTGGCGCCGATCGAAGTTTTATCTCTCGCGCCTTCGAGCAGAAGCTTGCGCGACCGCGCAGCGATTTAAAAGAAAATTTTTCAGTTGAATTGGCTAATGGTGAAACTGTTTTAATTAACTCGGTGATTAAAGATTGTACGCTTAATCTTAACGAAAACGATTTTCTAATTGACCTCATCCCTATGCCTCTTGGAAGCTTTGATGTTATCATTGGTATGGACTGGCTTACGCATAATCGCGCCGAAGTTATTTGCGCCAAGAAGATGATTCGCATACCTCGAGAAAATGGTGATCTTCGCATCTACGGCGAAAAACCCCCCCGCGGTCTTAAACTTATGTCTTGCGCCGAAGCCCGAAGGCTCATGCGGAAGAAGTGTATTGCATTTCTAGCCCATGTGGTTAAACCTGCTGAAGAGAAGAAGCTTCGCGATATCCCTGTTGTGCGTGATTTCCCTGAAGTTTTTCCTGATGATCTTCCTGGTATCCCTCCCGCTCGTGAAGTCGAGTTCCGTATTGATCTTGTCCCTGGTGCTTCCCCCGTGGCTAAATCTCCTTATCGTCTTGCACCCGCTGAGATGCAAGAATTGGCCAGCCAACTTCAAGAGTTGACTGCTAAAGGATTCATTCGCCCTAGCTCTTCGCCCTGGGGTGCTCCGGTGTTGTTCGTTAAAAAGAAAGATGGATCGTTTCGCATGTGTATTGATTACCGCGAGTTGAACAAACTCACCATTAAGAACCGGTATCCCTTACCGCGTATTGACGACCTCTTTGATCAACTCCAAGGTGCCTCTTGTTTCTCGAAAATTGATCTCCGCTCTGGCTATCACCAGTTGCGCATCCGCGATGAAGATGTTCCGAAGACTGCTTTTCGAACTCGTTATGGCCATTTTGAATTCTTGGTCATGTCCTTCGGTTTAACCAACGCACCCGCCGTTTTCATGGATCTAATGAATCGGGTGTGTAGGCCTTTCTTGGATAAATTCGTGATTGTGTTTATCGATGATGTTCTGGTGTATTCTAAGACCAAGGCCGAGCACGAGCAACATCTTCGGTTGGTGTTGCAAAAGCTTAGAGTTGAGCAACTCTATGCTAAGCTTTCCAAGTGTGAATTCTGGTCTGATGAAGTACAGTTTCTTGGTCATGTTGTAAACAAGATGGGTATTCATGTCGACCCATCCAAGATTGAAGCAATCAAGAACTGGATCACGCCATCCTCTCCTTCCGAGATCCGTTCCTTTCTGGGCTTAGCTGGTTACTACCGGCGATTTATTTCGAACTTCTCAAAGATCGCTTTGCCTTTAACAGCTCTAACGCACAAAGGTAAACCGTATATTTGGGGCTCGAAGCAAGAAGAAGCCTTTCTGACGCTCAAGCGTTTGTTGTGTGAAGCTCATGTTCTTGCGCTACCTGAGGGTAATGATGATTTTGTCGTGTATTGCGATGCATCCAACCAAGGTCTCGGTTGTGTTCTTATGCAACGAGGCAAGGTTATCGCTTACGCATCAAGGCAACTCAAGGTTCATGAAAAGAATTATACAACTCACGATCTCGAACTTGGTGCAGTTGTTTTTGCCTTGAAGATCTGGAGACACTACCTTTATGGTACTAAGTGTATCCTTTACACCGACCATAAAAGCCTTCAGCATATCTTTGATCAAAAGGAACTTAACATGAGGCAACGCCGATGGAACGAACTCATCAGCGATTACGATTGTGAGATCCGGTATCATCCTGGTAAGGCTAATGTGGTAGCCGACGCGCTCAGCCGAAAACCCTGCCAGCTTAACTGTATCTTGCCGCGCACCCAGCTTCACTTCGCGCCGATTCAAAGCAACCTTGAATCGCGTATTCGTGACGCGCAGCGCGCATCCATCAGTAATGGTAACCTTCGCGCCGAGTTAGCGTGTGGCGCGGAAGCACTCTTTGTCCCTAATCTGAGTGGAATTCTCTGCTATCTCAATCGCATCTGGATTCCCTTTGATGAGAATCTTCGCGCTGATATCCTGAGTGAAGCGCATAAATCTCGGTATTCTATTCATCCCGGCGCTGATAAGATGTACAAGGATTTGCGCATTACTTATTGGTGGCCCGGTATGAAAAAGGATATTGCTGTGTTCGTAGCTAAATGTCTGACTTGTTCTAAAGTGAAAGCTGAACACCAACGCCCATCTGGTTTGCTCGAACAACCAGAAATTCCTACGTGGAAATGGGAATGTGTAGCAATGGACTTTATTACCAAGTTACCTTTGACAGCAAGTAAACATGATAGCATTTGGGTAATAGTGGATCGTTTGACTAAGTCTGCTCACTTCCTGCCCATTCGTGAAAACTACCGTGTTGAGCAACTCGCGCAGCTTTATGTCAAGGAAATTGTCTGCCGCCATGGTACTCCTTTGAGCATCATATCCGATCGCGATGGCCGTTTTATATCTCGCTTTTGGAAATCTCTCCAATCTGCACTAGGAACTCGCTTGGACATGAGTACGGCATATCATCCTCAGACCGACGGACAGTCTGAGCGAACTATTCAAACTCTTGAGGATATGCTCCGATCTTGTGTTCTTGATTTTGGAGGTAATTGGGATTCACACCTGCCTTTGATTGAGTTCTCTTATAATAACAGCTATCATTCCAGTATCGGTACGGCCCCATTTGAAGCACTTTACGGTCGTAAGTGCCGCTCCCCGATTTGTTGGAGCGAAGTGGGTGAAGCTCAAATCACAGGACCCGAACTTGTTCAAGAGACAACCGATAAAATCGCCAAGATCCGTGATCATCTGCTGACTGCCAGAAGCCGACAGAAGAGTTACGCAGATCGTAGACGAAAGCCTCTCGAATTTCAAGTTGGTGATCTTGTTCTCCTCAAAGTGTCGCCTTGGAAGGGTGTTGTCCGCTTTGGGAAGAAAGGTAAGCTTGCTCCTCGTTATGTTGGTCCATTCAAGATTCTCGCGCGTGTGGGAAAAGTAGCCTACAGACTTGACCTGCCGCCCGCGCTCAGTAATGTGCATCCAACGTTCCATGTATCCAATCTCAAGAAGTGTTTAGCTGACGAGAACCTTCACATTCCACTTGATGAAGTTCAAGTTGATGAAACTATGCGTTTCGTTGAGAAGCCTGTTGAGATTATGGATCGCGAGGTTAAGCAAACCAAGCGCAGTCGTATCCCTATCGTGAAAGTTCGTTGGGAGTCCAAGCGCGGAGCCGAGTTTACATGGGAAAGGGAAGATCAAATGAAGATCAAGTACCCGCACCTGTTCTCTGCGCAACCTACTTCGAGATAAATTTCGGGACGAAATTTCTTAAAGTAGGGGAGACTGTGACATCTGCCCCGATCCGACCCGACCCAGGTACCCGTTTCCCTTATCCGATCTCTTTCTTTTATGATTTAATATCTATTTATACTTATATTTTACTTTTAATAATAATATATACTTTTCCTTCCCGCCTCTTTCTCTCTCTTTCTTTCCGCCGTCCCGTCCCTCTCCTTCTCTCTTTCCGCCTTCTTTTCCCTCTTGTCGCCGTCCCGCCCTTACGCCTTGTTTCCCTCTTTTTTCTTCTAACTCGTTGCTTGTCCTTTGTTCCTTTCCGCCTAAGGTTGTCTGCGCAGCTCCACGCGCTAGACCCCTTACAAGGAATCCTGCGTGAAGACCACCTGTTTCAGCGATACGCGAGACGAACTCTTCTCGCAGCGCGCTAAGAATTGTAATTCTTCTCGCAGCGCGCTAAGAACGGTAGTTCTTCCCGCGACGCGCTAAGGGTTTGTAGTTCTTCTCGCAGCGCGCTAAGAATCGTAGTTCATCCCTCGACGCGCGAAGAATTATAGTTCTTCCCGCGGCGCGCTAGGAATTTTAGTTCCTCCCGCGGCGCGCTAAGGAATGTGATTCTTCCCGCGGCGCGCTTAGAAATGTAGTTCTTTCCGCGACGCGTTAAGGTTAGTTCTGTCTGCCTTCGCGCTCGCGCTCTCTTGACCTTCTGTGTCTGCCTTCGCGCCTTAGCCTTCTCGCGCTCAACCCTTTGAGTTTTCTTCTGTTTAATCTAGCCTTTTGCTTTTGTGTTGTCTTATCTTTTGAGCTGTTGACCTAATCTGCTTTATGTCTGAAAAGTTACTTTCGGCGCAGCATGCGCACCAACCCCATTGGTTGACAGATAAAGTGACTGACATAATCTTTTGAGAATCTGCTTTTGCCATGCTTGACCAGTACCTTTTTCTGAACCGCCCATGCCTTTTTACTGTTCCCTGACAGCTTTATCTTGCCTCTGCAGCTGCCATATCTTTCCATATCTTTTGCTTTTGGAATCTTTTACTTTTTGAGATCTTTTCCCCTTTTTCTGGATTTATGTCTCCTAGGGTTTTCCTATAAATAATAATAATATTTTCATAACACATCACACACAAACACTTAATCTCTCCTGTCCTCCTCCTTGCTCTCTCTGCCGCCTCCCTCTCTGCCTCCGTCTTCCTCCCTGTTCTGCCCTGCTTTTCCGGTAATATATATTATATATAATAATTTACTTATTAATTATGCTAACTTATATTCAAGACTTAAAACCAATCGTTAAAACAATAATCTTATTTATAGGTTAACTTGTGCTTGTTTAAAGTTGGTTCTTGCTTTATCTTACACCGCATCGTTTATCAAGTGAGTAATCTCGTACCTAATCCCTTTTTGCTTTTAATGTTTTGGGATGTTCATGTGTTCATACAAACTTAGAGTCTTAAACTTGTTTATGCACTTTAGTCGCGCAGTATCCCATGTGTTGAGGACGTAGACTTGGCTGTTTATTTGTATGTGTGGATCATTAACCGTCTTGTCGGTCTATTCCGCAGTTTTCATGGTACCATTAGATGAACACGGGAGAACTATCGTTTATGATTTTCTCTTTTGTTTACACATGCACAGTTTGTTTTGTTTGTGAGCTCAATTGTGAGCACTGGCAGTCTTATGAATCTTAGAGTTGGTCCCGATCAGATTACACCCTTGTTGAAAACCAGACATACGCATGTTGCGCGCAGATTTATTGTTATCTATGTATTGTATTAAACTTGATTTCTCACCAACACGCAAGTGTTTGACGTTTTATTTTAACACATGTTCAGGTTTGCAGTAGCTGTTTTGGAGCTTGTGGACACGTAGGAAGTTTTCTTTATTTTTGACCTAGATTAAAATGTATCAAGACAAGTTATTGCTGTTCGAATATTATGATTTATAATATATTGATTTATGATGATTTATGTTATCTTATGTTTACTTTGCGCACGCGCGAATGAATGTATTTATTAAATATTGACACCCAATAGTGTCACGAGTAATGAAACAATATGTGGCGCCCCGATGTATAATCCGCCTTTGGTCGGGGTGTTACAGATTGGTATCAGAGCTCGTTGACTTTAGGATAGGTGGTTAGACGTAACGGCCTAGAATACCTAAGAGTCCCCTCTCGCGCATGAGAGAAATCTCATGTTTGCGCGCTTATTGTTAATTACTCGTTATTTATGAATATGCTCGCGCTTGCGCAGTATATGATTTTATGTTTTATTTCGCGATATTTCGATTTTTTTTTGTGAGTTTCGATTTTTATTGATTTTACTTACATATTCGTTTGTTGGATTTGAAAATCTGAAAAGTCATGGTGATACATGAATAGTTGATTTTCAATTTCCATTTACGATTATGTTCTGAGGTTGGAGACTTGAAAGGTCATGGTGATACATGAATTGTCAACCTCCAATACTCATTTTCTTGTATGTTTTATATTGAAGATTGAAAAGTCATGGTGATACATGAATCGTCAATCTCCAATACTCGTTTGCTCGTATATTTTAAATTGGGAATTCGGAAAGTCATGGTGATACATGAATTGTCGATTCTTGATTCGAATTTGTTACCTTTATTAAGTCTGCATTTAGGGTCATTTAATCTACTTTAACTTTTGATAGTATCTAACTCTGCGAAACCAAGCTTTTCGAGGTTATACTTTGTGCTAAAACCAAGATATTAACTAAAATTAAAACTTTTATAGAATGCCTCCGCTATCTCGCCGATTTCAGAGAAGAGAAGCCTCGCGCATGCGTAGACAGCAACGTTCCCAGGAAATGGCCGCCGCAATAGCCCAAGCTTTGAGCCAAAACAATACCAACACCTCTGGTTACAACATTAAGTCCTTTAACGCGGGTAACCCTCCAAAGTTCACAGGTCTTGAAGGAGCCACCGTGATGCTCCAGTGGCTTGAGAAAATAGAAAACACTTTCCTCCATACCCAATGCCCCTCAGACAGACGAACCCTGTATGCTTCCAGTGTCCTGGAATCTAGAGCGCTTACATGGTGGAATGGAGTAGCTCATGCGCGTGGCGCAGAGGCTGCTTCTAGCATTACATGGGAGGAATTCAAGGAAATTCTGACGCGAGAATTCTGCCCTCCCAACGAAATTAAGCGCCTAGAGGAGGAATTTTGGAATCTTAAGCAATACAGCGGTGAAGCGCGCGAGTACGCGACGCGCTTCCATGAACTAAGCCTGCTTGTCCCTCACCTTGTTACCCCTTCCCGCCGAGCCATAGAGAAATTCCTTGGGGGTCTCCCCATGGAAATTCAAGATTCTGTATGGGCCAGAAACCCAGTAACCCTCTCTGACGCCATCGAGTTGGCCGCTGTGCTCAGCGACAACCATGTCAGAGCAGGAACCCTGTTCCTGCGGGGAACAGAAAAGACCAAACCCACCAAGACTGCCCCTGAACCAACAGAAACCAAACCCGAACCCTCAAACCGTAACAACCTCAAGCGCAGGCGCAAGGCCTATGCGCTTACCAACCCGCCCATTGTCCAGCAACCCATCTACCAACCTCCAGTTTATGCGCCTAACCCTCTGTCAACCTACCCAACACCTCCTGTAGTCCACAACTATGCCTTAACCAATCCAGCACTCCCTGCCCCGCCAACTAAGAAACCTTACACAGGAAACCACCCCTTTTGCCCAACCTGTAGATTTCACCACCCAACCCAAACCCCGTGTCGACTTTGTACCCGATGTGGCCGTACTGGTCACCTTGCAGAAAACTGTAGAGTCCTTCTCGCCAACCCAATTGCGCCAACACCACCAGTCTACCCGCAGAACCCACAACCAACCTACCAAAACCCACGACCCAGATCGTGCTTTAACTGCGGTGATCCCAGTCATTTCCGGAACGCGTGCCCGAGACTACAAGTGCAAATCACACAGGCGAATCCGGTGAACCAGATTTCGAACCAAGTGACGCGTGGACGAGCTTTTAACATAACCGCGCACCAAGCGCAAGCGAATAATGACGTAGTTAATGGTACATTTTTGCTTAACGGATTTCATGCTTCTGTACTTTTTGATACTGGCGCCGATCGAAGTTTTATCTCTCGCGCCTTCGAGCAGAAGCTTGCGCGACCGCGCAGCGATTTAAAAGAAAATTTTTCAGTTGAATTGGCTAATGGTGAAACTGTTTTAATTAACTCGGTGATTAAAGATTGTACGCTTAATCTTAACGAAAACGATTTTCTAATTGACCTCATCCCTATGCCTCTTGGAAGCTTTGATGTTATCATTGGTATGGACTGGCTTACGCATAATCGCGCCGAAGTTATTTGCGCCAAGAAGATGATTCGCATACCTCGAGAAAATGGTGATCTTCGCATCTACGGCGAAAAACCCCCCCGCGGTCTTAAACTTATGTCTTGCGCCGAAGCCCGAAGGCTCATGCGGAAGAAGTGTATTGCATTTCTAGCCCATGTGGTTAAACCTGCTGAAGAGAAGAAGCTTCGCGATATCCCTGTTGTGCGTGATTTCCCTGAAGTTTTTCCTGATGATCTTCCTGGTATCCCTCCCGCTCGTGAAGTCGAGTTCCGTATTGATCTTGTCCCTGGTGCTTCCCCCGTGGCTAAATCTCCTTATCGTCTTGCACCCGCTGAGATGCAAGAATTGGCCAGCCAACTTCAAGAGTTGACTGCTAAAGGATTCATTCGCCCTAGCTCTTCGCCCTGGGGTGCTCCGGTGTTGTTCGTTAAAAAGAAAGATGGATCGTTTCGCATGTGTATTGATTACCGCGAGTTGAACAAACTCACCATTAAGAACCGGTATCCCTTACCGCGTATTGACGACCTCTTTGATCAACTCCAAGGTGCCTCTTGTTTCTCGAAAATTGATCTCCGCTCTGGCTATCACCAGTTGCGCATCCGCGATGAAGATGTTCCGAAGACTGCTTTTCGAACTCGTTATGGCCATTTTGAATTCTTGGTCATGTCCTTCGGTTTAACCAACGCACCCGCCGTTTTCATGGATCTAATGAATCGGGTGTGTAGGCCTTTCTTGGATAAATTCGTGATTGTGTTTATCGATGATGTTCTGGTGTATTCTAAGACCAAGGCCGAGCACGAGCAACATCTTCGGTTGGTGTTGCAAAAGCTTAGAGTTGAGCAACTCTATGCTAAGCTTTCCAAGTGTGAATTCTGGTCTGATGAAGTACAGTTTCTTGGTCATGTTGTAAACAAGATGGGTATTCATGTCGACCCATCCAAGATTGAAGCAATCAAGAACTGGATCACGCCATCCTCTCCTTCCGAGATCCGTTCCTTTCTGGGCTTAGCTGGTTACTACCGGCGATTTATTTCGAACTTCTCAAAGATCGCTTTGCCTTTAACAGCTCTAACGCACAAAGGTAAACCGTATATTTGGGGCTCGAAGCAAGAAGAAGCCTTTCTGACGCTCAAGCGTTTGTTGTGTGAAGCTCATGTTCTTGCGCTACCTGAGGGTAATGATGATTTTGTCGTGTATTGCGATGCATCCAACCAAGGTCTCGGTTGTGTTCTTATGCAACGAGGCAAGGTTATCGCTTACGCATCAAGGCAACTCAAGGTTCATGAAAAGAATTATACAACTCACGATCTCGAACTTGGTGCAGTTGTTTTTGCCTTGAAGATCTGGAGACACTACCTTTATGGTACTAAGTGTATCCTTTACACCGACCATAAAAGCCTTCAGCATATCTTTGATCAAAAGGAACTTAACATGAGGCAACGCCGATGGAACGAACTCATCAGCGATTACGATTGTGAGATCCGGTATCATCCTGGTAAGGCTAATGTGGTAGCCGACGCGCTCAGCCGAAAACCCTGCCAGCTTAACTGTATCTTGCCGCGCACCCAGCTTCACTTCGCGCCGATTCAAAGCAACCTTGAATCGCGTATTCGTGACGCGCAGCGCGCATCCATCAGTAATGGTAACCTTCGCGCCGAGTTAGCGTGTGGCGCGGAAGCACTCTTTGTCCCTAATCTGAGTGGAATTCTCTGCTATCTCAATCGCATCTGGATTCCCTTTGATGAGAATCTTCGCGCTGATATCCTGAGTGAAGCGCATAAATCTCGGTATTCTATTCATCCCGGCGCTGATAAGATGTACAAGGATTTGCGCATTACTTATTGGTGGCCCGGTATGAAAAAGGATATTGCTGTGTTCGTAGCTAAATGTCTGACTTGTTCTAAAGTGAAAGCTGAACACCAACGCCCATCTGGTTTGCTCGAACAACCAGAAATTCCTACGTGGAAATGGGAATGTGTAGCAATGGACTTTATTACCAAGTTACCTTTGACAGCAAGTAAACATGATAGCATTTGGGTAATAGTGGATCGTTTGACTAAGTCTGCTCACTTCCTGCCCATTCGTGAAAACTACCGTGTTGAGCAACTCGCGCAGCTTTATGTCAAGGAAATTGTCTGCCGCCATGGTACTCCTTTGAGCATCATATCCGATCGCGATGGCCGTTTTATATCTCGCTTTTGGAAATCTCTCCAATCTGCACTAGGAACTCGCTTGGACATGAGTACGGCATATCATCCTCAGACCGACGGACAGTCTGAGCGAACTATTCAAACTCTTGAGGATATGCTCCGATCTTGTGTTCTTGATTTTGGAGGTAATTGGGATTCACACCTGCCTTTGATTGAGTTCTCTTATAATAACAGCTATCATTCCAGTATCGGTACGGCCCCATTTGAAGCACTTTACGGTCGTAAGTGCCGCTCCCCGATTTGTTGGAGCGAAGTGGGTGAAGCTCAAATCACAGGACCCGAACTTGTTCAAGAGACAACCGATAAAATCGCCAAGATCCGTGATCATCTGCTGACTGCCAGAAGCCGACAGAAGAGTTACGCAGATCGTAGACGAAAGCCTCTCGAATTTCAAGTTGGTGATCTTGTTCTCCTCAAAGTGTCGCCTTGGAAGGGTGTTGTCCGCTTTGGGAAGAAAGGTAAGCTTGCTCCTCGTTATGTTGGTCCATTCAAGATTCTCGCGCGTGTGGGAAAAGTAGCCTACAGACTTGACCTGCCGCCCGCGCTCAGTAATGTGCATCCAACGTTCCATGTATCCAATCTCAAGAAGTGTTTAGCTGACGAGAACCTTCACATTCCACTTGATGAAGTTCAAGTTGATGAAACTATGCGTTTCGTTGAGAAGCCTGTTGAGATTATGGATCGCGAGGTTAAGCAAACCAAGCGCAGTCGTATCCCTATCGTGAAAGTTCGTTGGGAGTCCAAGCGCGGAGCCGAGTTTACATGGGAAAGGGAAGATCAGATGAAGATCAAGTACCCGCACCTGTTCTCTGCGCAACCTACTTCGAGATAAATTTCGGGACGAAATTTCTTAAAGTAGGGGAGACTGTGACATCTGCCCCGATCCGACCCGACCCAGGTACCCGTTTCCCTTATCCGATCTCTTTCTTTTATGATTTAATATCTATTTATACTTATATTTTACTTTTAATAATAATATATACTTTTCCTTCCCGCCTCTTTCTCTCTCTTTCTTTCCGCCGTCCCGTCCCTCTCCTTCTCTCTTTCCGCCTTCTTTTCCCTCTTGTCGCCGTCCCGCCCTTACGCCTTGTTTCCCTCTTTTTTCTTCTAACTCGTTGCTTGTCCTTTGTTCCTTTCCGCCTAAGGTTGTCTGCGCAGCTCCACGCGCTAGACCCCTTACAAGGAATCCTGCGTGAAGACCACCTGTTTCAGCGATACGCGAGACGAACTCTTCTCGCAGCGCGCTAAGAATTGTAATTCTTCTCGCAGCGCGCTAAGAACGGTAGTTCTTCCCGCGACGCGCTAAGGGTTTGTAGTTCTTCTCGCAGCGCGCTAAGAATCGTAGTTCATCCCTCGACGCGCGAAGAATTATAGGTCTTCCCGCGGCGCGCTAGGAATTTTAGTTCCTCCCGCGGCGCGCTAAGGAATGTGATTCTTCCCGCGGCGCGCTTAGAAATGTAGTTCTTTCCGCGACGCGTTAAGGTTAGTTCTGTCTGCCTTCGCGCTCGCGCTCTCTTGACCTTCTGTGTCTGCCTTCGCGCCTTAGCCTTCTCGCGCTCAACCCTTTGAGTTTTCTTCTGTTTAATCTAGCCTTTTGCTTTTGTGTTGTCTTATCTTTTGAGCTGTTGACCTAATCTGCTTTATGTCTGAAAAGTTACTTTCGGCGCAGCATGCGCACCAACCCCATTGGTTGACAGATAAAGTGACTGACATAATCTTTTGAGAATCTGCTTTTGCCATGCTTGACCAGTACCTTTTTCTGAACCGCCCATGCCTTTTTACTGTTCCCTGACAGCTTTATCTTGCCTCTGCAGCTGCCATATCTTTCCATATCTTTTGCTTTTGGAATCTTTTACTTTTTGAGATCTTTTCCCCTTTTTCTGGATTTATGTCTCCTAGGGTTTTCCTATAAATAATAATAATATTTTCATAACACATCACACACAAACACTTAATCTCTCCTGTCCTCCTCCTTGCTCTCTCTGCCGCCTCCCTCTCTGCCTCCGTCTTCCTCCCTGTTCTGCCCTGCTTTTCCGGTAATATATATTATATATAATAATTTACTTATTAATTATGCTAACTTATATTCAAGACTTAAAACCAATCGTTTAAAACAATAATCTTATTTATAGGTTAACTTGTGCTTGTTTAAAGTTGGTTCTTGCTTTATCTTACACCGCATCGTTTATCAAGTGAGTAATCTCGTACCTAATCCCTTTTTGCTTTTAATGTTTTGGGATGTTCATGTGTTCATACAAACTTAGAGTCTTAAACTTGTTTATGCACTTTAGTCGCGCAGTATCCCATGTGTTGAGGACGTAGACTTGGCTGTTTATTTGTATGTGTGGATCATTAACCGTCTTGTCGGTCTATTCCGCAGTTTTCATGGTACCATTAGATGAACACGGGAGAACTATCGTTTATGATTTTCTCTTTTGTTTACACATGCACAGTTTGTTTTGTTTGTGAGCTCAATTGTGAGCACTGGCAGTCTTATGAATCTTAGAGTTGGTCCCGATCAGATTACACCCTTGTTGAAAACCAGACATACGCATGTTGCGCGCAGATTTATTGTTATCTATGTATTGTATTAAACTTGATTTCTCACCAACACGCAAGTGTTTGACGTTTTATTTTAACACATGTTCAGGTTTGCAGTAGCTGTTTTGGAGCTTGTGGACACGTAGGAAGTTTTCTTTATTTTTGACCTAGATTAAAATGTATCAAGACAAGTTATTGCTGTTCGAATATTATGATTTATAATATATTGATTTATGATGATTTATGTTATCTTATGTTTACTTTGCGCACGCGCGAATGAATGTATTTATTAAATATTGACACCCAATAGTGTCACGAGTAATGAAACAATATGTGGCGCCCCGATGTATAATCCGCCTTTGGTCGGGGTGTTACAAATATACCCCTTACCTTGGCAACCAAGTAACTATAAGACGGGTGCGGGTACAGTGTCAAGGCAAAACCCTTCACATACTTAGCACCCGCAGGGAATTGAAGCCAAAAATACCTCGGCAACCAAGTAACTATAAGACGGGTGCGGGTACAGTGTCAAGGCAAAACCCTTCACATACTTAGCACCCGCAGGGAATTGAAGCCAGGAATACCTCGGCAACCAAGTAACTATAAGACGGGTGCGGGTACAGTGTTAAGGCAAAACCCTTCACATACCTAGCACCTGCAGGGAATTGACGCCAGGAATACCTTGGGAGTAAAGTAACTATAAGACGGGTGCGGGTACAGTGTCAAGGCGAAACCCTTCACATACCTAGCACTCCGCAGGGAAATGAAACCAAGAAGGATCTTCTGGGCCATGCTTGCGCAAACGGGAATAACATCCCCGCATAGCGGGAACGTCGAGAACTAGATTGTTTGAAACTTCAAGATGGAATTGGTGGTTTTAACATAATTGATCACTATGTTCAAAACTACCAAAACCTCATGGAGAATCTACACAAGAGGTACTCAACGCTCCTGACTTGCGAGGAGGTTACAGACCTACTCGCATCATACCCAAAGATCAAGCAGAACAGTGGGAAATTCTGCGTGACATTAGGACTTCCGTGGGAAGAATCCCCATGGAAAACCTTAAAACAACCCTTTTCAAAAACCCTTTGCTTAAGTCCAAAAGTTCACCTCACTTTATTAAACATTCATGAGAAGAACATTGGACTGGGGGGACTTGAAGAGGTAGGTCACAGCAGAGCCCAGTTGGACCCACAGACTCACCTTGAAATGGACGTCTGCGCAGTTCAACCCGCAAGACTCCTTAACGGACGTCTGCGCGGTTGAACCCGCAAGACTAAACTAAAGGAACGTCTGCGCAGAAACCAACTGGATCAGCAGGACCCACCACGCTCAGAGACGTGACGTCCTCACGTGCGGTACGCAAGCTGTCCCCGCAGGAAACGCCTACCAATGGTTTTCAGGTACTCCGCCTGTTCCCGCAGTTACGTATACCGGCCATCAGGGAAGGCCACCCGCGCAGCATGGCTACACGCACAAGGCTTAACTCTCATAATAATTCAGCAGTCACCTGAAGAAGGAATGAGCAAGCCGGGAACATTCCCGCACAAAGGCGGGAGGGGGAATACTCCCGCCCAAATGAGCCAGTCCGTACGATACTGAGGATCTTTTACTGTACCTGACGAGGTATGGGCAAAAGATCTGTCCAAAGATACGACAGCTCATTGACAACAGTATGGCGAGCAGCATGCTCTTGTACTGTATGTCACTATTAGCCGCTACCTACTCACCAACTCCTGACATACCACGTGCCTAGCCTGTAGTTGGTGAAAAAGGAATAGTACACAGCAGGCCTGGTCACTATCAGCCGCTGCCTACCCACCAACTACCAGCAGGGCACGTGCGTAGGCCACTGTTGGTGGAACAGGAATACTGTTGCAGCCGGCCACACCTCCTTGGAAACCTACCTTCGGCTATAAATACCACAAATGGTATGATCATCTTATCTTAACAGATTACCATCATATCTTATCATATTATACCTGATATCTGCTCTAGCAATCTCTTAATATACATTTATATTTAAAGAGCAATCTAGTCTGATTCTCACGCCGGAGGGTGGTCACAAGGAGGAACCCCCCCCCCTTCTCAGTGACAAGCTCACGGTGTCTGTTTTGCAGGTTATCAGAAGAACCATCTTTACCGGGTCTAACCCCTCGTGGGAAACATCTATCTAACCCCCAGGTTACCCATAATCTGCCCGGGGTCCGGTTAGTGTTTCTTCATTCCACCATATTGGATGGTGAGATTTCATCTGTGATTTGTCTTCTGCACCTAATTAGTATATGTATATGTTTTTTTCATATTTGAATTGTTTATGGTTATAATATTATCGTATGTAATAATGTAAGTATAGTATATGATTGTTTGATCCTACAAGAATTCATATTTTTAAAATATGAAGTAAAGTGCCATTTTGTCCTTGTGATTTGAAATATAATTAATAATGCGAATTTAGTCTAAAAAGTTTATTTTTTGTGTATGGACCCTCCACGTTTTCCAATTCTTGTCAATTACATTCAAATCACTAACTCTGTTAAATTTAATCGTTAAGTCAGGGGTAGACATGTGTTTTCACTCTTTCTTTATTATAATACTTATTTCAGTGAACGGCGGTTTTCGTCCCTGTGGTTTACCCAAACCTGCATTTTAGTCTAATAGCTTCAAGTTTACAATATTCGTCCCTATCAAATTTGCGATTTTCGTCCTTGCAGTTTCATATCACTTGCAATTAAAGTCGAATTTATTAACCCCGTTAAGTCTGGTAGTTAACCCATCTGCGTATCCTTCACGTGATGACCAATTTTGTTGTTTTTTATCAAAAATAAACCTCAGTCATAATTCGCAAACCCCCTCACGTGACAGGCTGGGGTGTATTTGGGAAAAAAGAAAAAAAAAGGACAAAACGTCACTCACGTGAAGGGCATACTGATGGGTTTAACAACCAGACTGAATGAGATTAGCGAATTCGGGTTTAATTGCAAGTGAAATGGAACCATAGAGACGGAAAATGCAAATTTGAAACTACTGGACTAAAACCGCATATTTGGACAAAGCACATGGACGAAAACCACAGTTAACTGAAATAAGTATTATAATAAAGAAAGCGTGAAAGACATGTCTACCCCTGACTTAACGATTAAACTTAATTGATTTAGTGATTTGGATGTAATTGGCAAGAATTGGAACACGTGGAGGGTACGTATGCAAAAAAAAAAAAAAACCACGTTTTGGACCATATTCGCATAATTTGCCAAACCACAAGAAAAGAAATAGTACTTTACTCTAAAATATGCTTGGATAGTACTATAGCAGAGGTGAAAGTATACCTTTTATTGGTTAGTGTAGGTAGCATTCCCGAAACTCAGGTGATCCAGTCAATGCTAGTAACTAACGAAATCAGGTAAATCACGTGTGATTTTTAAAGTTATGGTAGAAAAAAAGTGGAAATAATATTTTAACATTAGACTATTTTCTTAAGAAAGTTATCTTACACTATACAGAAATACATTTAGATTATTTATAGATATCTAAAACTTGATATATCAAATTCTTAACATAAATAGAAACCAACAAGAATACAGGATAAAGAAACTACTACTGCCCCATTTATGGGAACTAAAAAGAAACAACACTACAATTAAAGGTGTTTCATAATTCAACCCAACCCAACCCAACCCAACCCAACCCAACGAATTTTAATTTTAGTTATCTTTAGGTTTTGGTGCATTCATTTAGCATTGGAGATGGGTGGTTTGGTATGTGTTCTAACAAGTTACAAGATTAATGCTTAATAAAAAAAATAAAACAAACAGATGTATTCTTTTTATTTTAATGTTAATAAATAGCTAAGGGTTTTAAGAATTTTAATATATTTGTTGGTTAATAAATATGTTACAAAACAACTATATCTGTTATATTAGTTTTAAATATATTTATAAGCCAACTCTAAGATTATAAAACATTAACCAACTTAGATATTATAAAATAGTTATTAGTTTCAAGTATGTTGGAGGAATCTTTTATTACAAACAATCCTTACCTAAAAAAAACAAATACCAACATATTTGATAGCACAATTGAAAGTTTAGAAGATAGAAGTTTATCCTATCCATACCACTTCTTTTCAATATTCAAAGAGTGGTCAAGACTCAAGAGAGCAAGATTCAAGATTAAGCAAGTTATATACTTGTACTTTTTTCAAACATTCCAATCTTTCATCTTTCATTATTAAGTGTTAGCTTAGTGTTCAAATTTTATTCATCAAGAAGTGTTTGTGTTCCATAGTAATGGTATATAGTATTCTACAACTAAATGAAGATTTCATATATCATGAGAACTTGTAGGCCTAAATATGTCATTGTAAATTTGATAAACAACTTGTAGATGATGTGGTGGAGTAGCTAATCATCTGTTGTGAGAATGATATCATCCACATGCAACATTAAATAAGCAATCTTAGTCCTTTGCTGAAAAATATGTATCACGTAGGCTATTCTAAAAACCTTGAGAAACAATAAAAGCATAGAATTGGTTGTACAAAGCCCACCGTTTTAACAAGGTTTAGGTTCACTGATCAACAAAACTAGATGGCTGACACATATAGATCATTCGCTGCAAATTGTCATGTAAGAAGGTGTTTTGCACATCCGGTTTATGAATAGACCACGATTTGGAGACCACAAGAATGGTACGTGCAGTGACCGGTTTGAAATTTATCTTGTTTATCATTATAATTGTGTTGTTTGCTTATAGTTATGTTGTTTTACCCTTACAAGCGTGGTGTTACACTATTATAACACACAATTACAAATGGTAAACCAACATAATCATATCTTAAATGTGTTGTATTTTACATGCATAAATAAACGTAAATACCACCCGTCGCAAACCCCACCGTATAGGTGAACTTAAAACTTAAAACTCATTAAAAATAAATGAATAATTGACACCTCCATTTACCAACTCCAGGACAAGATGCCTTTTCCTTGGCAATTAAGCATTTGACTTGCATAAAACCTTATTATGAAAGAGAGGTCCCAAGTTGTCTAACTATAACAAAGATTCACACGTGCAGATTTGGAACATAGTATCCGACCCGACATCAATCACACGTATGCAACTAGTAGCTTGGTTTTCACGCTTGAATTAAATATTTCCACATTGACGTATCTAACGTGTAGACTCTGATTGGTAATTTTAAAGGTTTTTGGTTATTCATACACCATTTGATCTATTCACACACCCATTGACTAAGTGTACAATCCGGGACTACATTGAGCACTAAAAGTAAGCATGTAGGTATCTCTAGGCGTCAAACATCCAAAGATGAAAACCTACCGGAAAATAAGCCACGATCAAACTTCCTCTAAAGATTAAAAAACCAACGTTGGACTACGTCCAAAGATCTTAGCCTGCCAACTTAATTGTCTATGTAGCTCAACTTGCCGCATATGATGCATTGATGCCCATTCATGTAATATGTCAATGGTTTATCCGGTTAAGATTTACGAATAAAAACCAATATCAATGTTTAACTAATTTAATGCACTTTTTTCAAAAACTTTTTAAGTAGTTTCAGTTTATATATTCCTTTTTTATATTTAAACTTGATTTCATATTTTACACGTCCCGGTATCGGGTACCTCATTCTGACCAATATTTTTATTTTAAAAAAAAAGACCAACGAATCCTCCATATGGGCTACCAGCTAAATTCACCACATTGGGAAGTGTCTTTCAATCCGAGAAAACCCTCACATAAGGCCAACACCCGTGAACACTAGCCCAAATACATGAGAGTAGAGGCGGCCAAATAAACCGGTTAATCGATCCGACCTGAAAATCGAACTGGAACCGAACCGGTTTGAAATCGATTATGTGGAACCCGGTTTGGAATCGATTGAACCCATAGATTCAGAACAAGTTTGTAATTTTCTCCACCAAAACTCGTTCCAGACTAGTTAACCGAACCGAAACCAGCCAAAACCAGGGAAAAACCAGGCAAAAACCAGTTAAACTCCGAACCGAAACGGATCAAAGCCTGAACCGAAACCGATCGTAACCTAGTCAAAAGACCAGTTTCAAACCTAAACCGATACCAATCATAAACCGTTTTTAACTTCTGTTAACTAAACCGAATATTTTTCAAACCCAAACCGGTTTTTAAGTTTTGAACCAATTTATGCACCTATATATATGACATACGTAAAGATATTCGAGCTTATCTTTTATACTACTACCACTGTTACTGAATATTATTATTATTATTACTATTTACCAACTACTATTACTTGTTGAGTGAGTCCAAGCAAGCATAAATAACAGCAACACAAACACACACACACTCATTCAATTCATCTTCTTCTCCCATAATAATAATATTAAACCCTAAACCATGTCCGGCGGTATAGCTCGCGGCCGTCTCACCGAGGAACGTAAATCATGGCGGAAGAATCATCCTCATGTTAGTTCGTCATATTCTAAACACTTAATAATTGCTTATTATTATTAATAATTGTTAATTATATATTTATATATATATGTATCAATTATCATGAATTTTATATAATTGTTCTGTAACTAGGTCTAATTGGTGTTCTGTTTGGGAATTATGGTTTGATTTTGAGTTTTGTTAACCTAGGGTTTTGTAGCCAAGCCTGAAACTCTACCTGATGGTACTGTCAATTTGATGATCTGGCAGTGTATCATACCTGGTAAAGCTGGTGTAAGTTCTCTAAACATCTCATTATTATGTTATTCTGTATGCTGGTAGGTATGTAATTGCAATTGATTTTACAAATATTTTAGTTTAATTAAGTTTTGATTGTTTAAAATGAGCCTAATATGCTAAGATTAATAATTGTGGCCTATGTGTTTAGACTTTAGACAATAATCATATACTGATTTGGCATGTAATCTTGTATGCCGTTGAATCAGGCTCAATAATCGAACACGAAAAACACAATTTTGGACAGATTCTTTTATTAGAATAAAACCGATAACGGAAACCATAACATTAAGCTCCTATTTGAAGGAATAATAATATTTTTAAAGTACTAAAAATAGTGCCAAACTGCTAATGCTATTGGTTTATTTAAGTTTGTGTTACTAAGAATTATGTACAGTATTGGCACTAGATGTTAAGTTGCAGCTGAATCTTCAATATTTTAGTGGCACGTAAACTTTTTACATTTAAAAACATGGTCCACTAAATGACATTTTTTTGTGTGACCGCAAGATTAACGCGCTTTAAGCCATAAATCCTGCTGTGTTATTACTTCCACTTTGTATGAATATTGGTACTTCTTTTAATGAAAGGTAATATTACCTTGATAGCTTTTAGTTTACAAGAAACTTTGCTGTTATTTGTATTCTCTAATTGTGATCTTATGCCATTGAATCAGGCCCAATAATTGAACACGAAAAACACAGTATTGAAAAAACGATGTTCGATTCTTATATTATGGTAAAACCAAGAACGGAAAGTACCACAATTTGTGCTTAATATTACTGGTTTGTTTAAGTTTGTGCCACTAAGAAGTATGTATAGTATTGGCACTAGATGTTAAGTTGCAACTGAATCTTCAATATTTTAGTGGCACGTAAACTTTTTACATTTAAAAACATGGTCCACTAAATGGCATTTTTTTGTAGTGACTGCGAGATTAACGCACTTTAAGCCCTAAATCTTGCTGTGTTTTACTTCCACTTTGTGTGAATATTAATAATTTTTTTAATTAAAGGTAATATTACCTTGATAGCTTTTAGTTCAAGTGAAGAAACTTTGCAGTTGCCTATATTCCCTATTTGTGATTTTATAGTCTTCCAATTTTTAGTTTTGTTGTGTAATTTCTTTTTATGCAAACAATTGAAATGAAATGATGGTTTGCTGGGCTTTGAATTTATGATTTTTTGGGCCTTTATTGTAATGTATATAATTTGTGATTGCAGACTGACTGGGAGGGTGGTTATTATCCACTCGCCCTTCATTTCACTGAGGATTATCCAAGCAAACCACCAAAGTGTAAATTCCCTCAGGGCTTCTTTCATCCCAATGTTTACCCTTCTGGAACTGTTTGTTTGTCCATTCTTAATGAAGATAGTGTAAGACTTTCCATCTATTCTGTAAAAAAAGAAAATTATATGTTTTGTGTGTGTGTGTGTGTGTGTAAACTAGGGGTGTCACTTGTGTCTGGTTGGCGTGTTGAATTGGGAATCCGAACATGGCCCGTATTTTAATTTGTGTCAAAGATTCCAGCCCTAACCTGGACATACATAAATTCCGGTCTAACTCAAAGACGACCCATATTTTTATTCGTGTCAAAGATTCCAACCCTTATCCAGAAACACATAAAATACGAATTTATATATAAAAAGATACATTTTAGTTATAAAATCTTACGTCATTTTTCTTTTTGGTTTTAAATTTTCGCCTAAGAGATCCTATCAATTTAATTTTATTACATAAAACTTATTTCCAAATAATAAAATAAAAGCTACCCGTGAACCCACTGGGTTGACACGGACATGACCTGTTTAGCTGAACTTGTTCGACCCAAAACTGGCCCGAACCTGTTTATACCAGACCCGAAACGTGTTAGCTTCGTTTCATGTCTGGAACTCACACCAAGCAGGTTAACGGGTCAACCCGAACATGGCTCACTTATCAAACAAGTCATACAGCATTACAGCTAACCCAAAATCTGATTCTTCTCGGGTTGTATATGAGAAATTGGCTATATTTGTGATTTGTATATGTGTTTGTAGGGTTGGAGGCCAGCAATAACAGTTAAACAGATTCTTGTTGGAATCCAGGATCTGTTGGATTCTCCCAATCCTGCTGATCCTGCACAGCCTGATGGATATCATCTCTTTATCCAGGTATCTTTGTAACTTAGAAAGGTGTTAAATTTTAATTTACAAATTGTAAAAACGGTGATAGTATTAGAGTTCTGATTGGTGCTAAAATGAGTGCAGGACACGGTGGAGTACAAAAGACGGGTCCGTCAGCAAGCAAAGCAGTACCCGCCACTCGTGTAATCAACGGTTTGAAGTATTTTTATGTAGACTATGTCGATGAATGTTTGATGTGGATTTGACTTCTTATTTTGATTTTCGATTAATCAGCTGATGGAAGAAGATGTTAGTTGATGATAAAGGCCAAACCTTTGCTTTGTTTTGCTTGTGGTGTGGTTGGTTGGTTTATATGATGATACTGCTTCAACGAGTTTTCAGTTTCTATGGTACTCTTAATGCAACTGCAATTTGTCAATGGCTTCAAATCTGCTTATTGTGGATTGGTGATTGCTGAATTTAAATAGTTGATGTTTTCATTACCGGACTGGTCATGCATACTTTTCGTCTAAAGTTAAGTACTGTTTGCGTCCCTGTGCTAAATGGGCGGAAACAACTGACAGATGGGCATTTACTACCTTATCAAAACTCGAAATGACTTAACTAATAACACAATTATTATTTAATGTTTTTTAATAAAATTATTAATGAGTGAATGTGACTGGTTGAAAAAACATGTAGCCCCACCTCCCGTTGCCTTCATGCCCGCCATTGCGCGGGTGCCAATACCCTTGGTGCCCGCCTTGTTGAGGAGTGTAATGGTGATTGGCGCCATTCTGCACATGGTCTAAAAGGTTTAAACTTTAAAGGCGTGGTTCGTTAAGTTTTAAAATAAAATGTAGTCGGGCATTAGTTAATAATTATAGTGAAGCAATATGCCATTTGATTACCATTGAATAAAAAAATATCTATTATAGTTCTGGGTTTGAGAGGGGGGGGGGGGAGCTGACTACCCCGGTAAATCTAAAGTTTTTGAAGGTAAATCTAAAGTTTTTGAAAAAAAAAAGAAATATGTGTTTTTAACATTAAAACTCAATTACTCAATTCAATTAAGACCACTTTTATAAAAATAAAAATTGCGCAACTCAAACCATAATGCAATAAACCCGTTAAAAAATTTAATTGTTTAAACCCAATAACAAAACCGTTTTACTTAAGGCATAATTTTTACTCGCATTCGACCCAAAATATTTTAACGATTCTAGATGACGACTGTGTTCCATTCTTGAGTTCGCATAGAATCACCTTTGAACACTTTTTTTGCTCATTCTACTATGGGGCTTGTACAGAATAAGAGCAAGGTTTAGGATTGTATTTTTTTTTAAATTGTTGGTTTTTAGCTTTTAAATCTAAAGAATGGAACATGGAACAAATTTCCCATTTGTCGTACTATCAGTTTTAAATTGATAGAAGCTGTGGATTTATGAAATTAAAAATTCACGAGTACACACTGAACACCGGTAGCATTTGTTGACTTTGTGGTATGTTGCTTTTGTACATATGATTCATTAATTCATTTATTTTGTACTTTGGCATGCCTAACCTTTATAATATTATTAGAAAAAAAATTCTAAATTAATCCCATATTTCAAACTGTAGACGTGCCAATAAGTCGATAATACATATGGTGTTACCGGGTGAAGAGGTCCCAGCAGAGCCCAGTTGGACCCGCAAGACTCACCTTAAACAGGGACGTCTGCGCAGAGACCAACTGGATCCGCATGACCAACCATGCTCAGAGACGTGACGTCCTTACGCGCAGTACGCAAGCTGGTCCCGCAGGAAATGCCTCCCAATGGTGAAGGACTCCGCCTGTCCCCGCAGCCTCGGATACAAGCCATTAGGGAAGGCCACCCGCGCAGCATGGCTACACGCACAAGGCACTTAGCTCTCGATCATTCAGTGTCACCTGAAGAAATGAGCCAAGTCGGGAGCAATCCCGCACAGAGGCGGGAGGGGGAATACTCCCGCCCAAATAAGCCAGTCCGTATACTGAAGGATCTTTTACTGTACCTGACGAGGTATGGGCGAAAGATCTGATCAGAGATACGACAGCTCACTGATACAGTATGGCGAGCAGCATGCTCCTGTACTGTATCACTATTAGCCGCTGCCTACTCACCAACTACTGCCATACCACGTGCGTAGCCGTCAGTTGGTGGAACAGGAATAGTATACAGCAGGCCTGGTCACTATCAGCCGCTACCTACCCACCAACTACCAGCAGGGCACGTGCGTAGGCTACTGTTGGTGGAACAAGAATACTGTTGCAGCCGGCCATACCTCTTTGGAAACCTACCTTCGGCTATAAATACCACAAATGGTATGACCATCTCATCTTATCATATCTTATTACATTATCATATTATCATCATAATATACCTGATATCTGCTCTAGCAATCTCTTAATATACTTTTATATTTAAAGAGCAATCTAGTCTGATTCTCACGCCGGAGGGTGGTCACAAGGAGGAACCCCCCCTTCTCAGTGACGAGCTCACGGTGTCTGTTTTGCAGGTTATCAGAAGAACCATCTTCCAAGGGTCTAACCCCTCGTGGGAAACATCTCTCCAACCCCCAGGTTACCAGTAATCTGTCCGGGGTCCGGTTAGTGTTTCTTCACCGGGCAAGATGCGAGAGCTATACGTACGCAAAGTGTTACTCTATGTGCATGAAGTGACTCCTCAGAGGCCCTAAGGCATTTACTTATCATGTTTACTTTCATTCAGTTTTGTGAATATGCTATAACTGAACATCACCTTTTAATGTACATTTATACAGTTCAGAATTATGAAACATGTCACCTCAAAACTAAACAACCCACTGGAGTTGCTTTTACGACCAACGAATAGTTTGCTTTAATCTCATTGGTGTTACCACGTATTATTTTCTGTTATTATTATTTTTTTTGTTTGAAGATGGGAATGTGAAGTAAGACTTGCAGGTAAATATGGAGCTCTACAACATGCTATTAAAGGTAATGTCCCCTTTTAATATCTCTTTATGTTCCATTTTCATATTAAGAGTGAATGTAGTGTACTATCTTGTGTTGTTATTTTTTTTATTCATTTTTAAAATGTTGCATGCTCAACAACTACTAGGTTTCTTGGGGTTGTTTCTTGGGGTTGTTTGATTGGCAACAAGGTAGATATAAGTTAGTTACCGGTTTTCGGATTTTGTATGCGTTGAATAGCTTTCTGAATTGTATATGAACTAAACGTTCAGATTAAAGTATTTTATAATACTCGAAGTGTGAAATTCGATGTTTTAAAATAAGACTAAATGATTAATATATGTAGGGGCCAAACCATTACAATGATTAGGGTGTTATATCGCAGCATTTCATAAAAAAGGTATGACTGCTGGGATGTAATCGTTGTCGTTATATCAGTAGGAAAATATCATCAAGAACTACTTTGTGCCTTTTGGTTACCTTTGTGCATTTTAAGCTCTATTTGTGCATTTTGGGCTCTACTTATGCCTTTTTGGGCATCATTTATGTATTTTAAGCTTCATTTATTCATTTTGGGCTTCATTTATGCATTTTAGCTCTATTTATGTTTTTTCATCCATGTATGCTTTTTAACTCTCATTTATGCCTTTTTGGTCACCATTTATGTCTTTTCGGGGCTTCATTTATGTTTTTTAGTTCATTTATGCATTTTAGCTCTATTTATACCTTTTTTATCTATTTATGCTTTTTAACTTTCATTTATACCTTTTGGCTTCCGTTTATATCTTTTGAGCACTCCACATGTTGTATTTACACTCTACCAAAGTTCTTAGTTTCTACAAAATAAATGGTCACTAACAATCTTTAGTTTATCATCAAAGATCAATAATATAGTTGCTATTCATATTAGCTAACTCAGTTGCTACTAAACTTCAGTAACTCGATTACTATCGATAAGCAACATCTTTCTATAACATATATTTCCATGTCTAGTCTACACAATTTCTTTGTTTTCAAGCATTCTATACCACACTCTTACCATCACCCAAACACTACAACTAAATATGATAACATTATCCATACGATAACCTCTTCATGTATTCCAAAATAATTGTATCCACATATTTGTAATGTTAGATATGTATATGTGTATATACACATCTCAAGTCATACACCATAAATCATTCACATCATGCTTTAAAATATGCTTTCCTAAATATATAGAAAAAAACAATTTTAATAAATGTGGATAAAACGTAATGAATGATGACGACTTTTCTTTATAAAAAAATGACGTGACTTTACAATATAAGGCTGAGGGGTGGGGGGGGGGGGGCTTTAATGAGTGCTCCAACCAATAATATTATGACGTGTGGCAGAAAGAGAAACTGGATAAGGGAGGTGTTGGAGCCCTCGTTGGAGCCCCTGGCCCTGGTGTGGAGGGGCTCCAGCGAATTTATTTTTTATTTTTTTATAAATATATTCAAACAACGTATTATTAAAAAAACTCATAAATTATTAAAAAAAAACACACATTAATAAAAAAACACATTAATATATAAAAATAAAATAAAAATTAAAGTACTAAAAAAACATTCTTCTTATTCTTCGGCTTGGTCTTATTCGATCAACCTCTTTCGGATATGTTCCTTTTGCTTTTCCATTAGCATTTGATCGACCGGATTTAGGTTACTGAAGTCTCTAGGAGACGGTTGTGTGTTGGATGGTTGAAAGCCGGATGATTCTTGCGGCTCCGAATAAAACATCGGTTGGTGCGGTGACGACCATAAATCATCGTCAAGATAATCTGAATCAAGGTTTGGGAACCAATTTCCAGCCATTTTTTTTTAAAAAAAGTTGAGAAGATGAATTGATTTTGGGTGAAGGTTTGAAGTTTTGGTATAAAAATGGGTGAAATGGGGTATAACTATATAGGAAAAATATTTTTTTTTTGGTTTGTTCGGCTCCCAACGGTCAAAAAACCATCAAAAGTTGTGCAGCCCTCTCTCTTCTCCCGCTAACCGGCTCACGCCTGCATTGTTTTTCGCGTTAGCGCCCCGTTAACGCCCCCGCTAGCGCCCTGGTGGTGTGGTATCAGCGCCTGGGGGCGAGAGCGAAGGGTCTCTAGCGCCCCCGTTGAAGCCCCCCACCGCTCAGCCTAACAAAACTTTGGTATAACATTAAAATTATTAGTGTGGTGGGTATTCATTTTGGCCCCACTCTCCACATACAATACTTAATGACAATGACTTTGGTGATATTATAAGAAATCAAATGACCATAATACCCACAAGCAAAGCAGAAAAATAGACTGAATGAAAAATAGACTGAATTAGAAATCTATAAGGGGCAAATCGGTCATAATTTATTTTTTTATTTAAGTTTATGTTGAGTCATGTTCTCTATAAATCGGTATCTTTCACCGACCACCGACCTTCGTAGTCCCTACCACCACCCGCTAACGGGACCTCCAAATATATAACTGAATTAATAGTGTAATTAGTATAATATTTGATTGTGTTTAATTTAGAAATCTTGAGAAAATATGCGATACAATATTTGCTTAACGTACAAGAATACAAGAATACTTATATTTCATGAAATCGATCTATAAAATCACATCACAACTTCACAAGACCTAGAAATCGTCAATATATATCCAATTAATCATTGGTTCACCGAAATAAACAGTTTTTGATCGTTAATCGATCAATTTATTTACTTTTATTCACGAAAACCGTTTTTGAGCGTTTTTAGTTTTTGACTGAGCGTTTTATGTTTTCGACTGAGCGTTTTAGTACTTTTGCCTTTGGTTTTTGCAATTGTTCGTCCCGCGTACCTATCATACGTTAAGACATTATTGTATAGTATCTCAACCCTAGAAATCTTACTATGAAAAGCACTTATAAGTTGAGGAAAATATTACATGCATAAGTTATATTTAATTACTAATACAAATTTATGTATTGGGTGGTTTTTTCTATACAATTTTCCAACATTGATGGTATTTTTGTATATGGCGTAGAATGTTGAAAACAATAAGGAGCAATTTGGAGGCATAAAACACCCACGTATAAGACTATGAACATGTTTACAAGTGGAGCTAGTCGAAAGTTTCAATGGTTAAGGAATGTAATATGCACACTCGTGGATCTTGTCGACTACAGAATCTTAACCAGTTACCATACACTTTGTACAATAGATTGTTTCTCATGGTTTAAACCTTAAAGTCACAAAACAACAACCATACCAGTTTTTCCAATGCCCGCCTAAAAGGTAATGATTTTGTCATATCAAGTTAACAACCTTCCTTAACAATTCTCTAACAATCCAAAATCACCGAACAACACATAAGATTCGGTTTCATTATCCTCACCCTAGGGTCATGCTATATGAACACGATATCCTCTTTATATACACAAGTGTCTAGCCATCACATCAATTCATCAATCATACAATATATAAACTTTTAACCTTTTTCTAAACAATACTGCTCTATACATACGTATACATGTCGTCGGTATACATGTACTATACACCCATGTAACATGAAATTAGGATTGTTCAAAAGGTTCGTACTCATGGCTCGCTCGATAAAAACTCGAATAAAATTAGCTACAAAAACTTTTATTGAAAGAATTTGGCTGAGTTGACTTCTTTTTGTAACCAAGCCAATATAGACCCAAGCTCGGCTCGGGTAATGGCTCAGCTTGATCTTAGGCTCGTTTAACTTCAAAATCGAGCTCGAGCCTAACTGAGTTGTCTCGTTTATTTTTAAACTCGGACTCAAATCCACCCTGAATTGACTCATCAACAACCCTACATAAAATCAATAGAAAACCGATATAAAACCAATTAGGCCACAAAGAAACCAGAATCCACTCATAACTTGTCCATATTTATGATTTATGACGGCCAATTAAATCCTTTTTCAATACCCTATATACCTATATCACTATATGACTATATCTAGAGGCGAGCTCGAGACGATATCTATTTCGAAAATTAAAATAATATTTGAAATTGATATCAAAATGTTTGGTTCGATGCAGTATAATAATATTTTATGTAAAATTCGTAAAAATACTATTATCAAAAACTCAAAACTTGGCACTATTTCAGTACCAAGGATATCGATACCATACCAGTACCAAATCTACTAATCCCGTTTATATCTATCGAACTATTATATATCATCATCATCATCATCGTACTCAGTATATCCCATCAATAGCAAAGCTATGGTAAGTTATGAGAAATGTAAAATGTAAACAGCCTTACCTCTACCCTTTAGGAATAGAGATGTTGCTTCCGGTGAGACCCTCGGCTCGATAGTAGTTTTGCATCAAGCCTTGGACATAAGCCACATAACACTCAAACATCATGACACCGTCGATTTGTCTTTCGGCTATAAACGCCACCACATGATGCCTGATTAATCTTCCGCCACTTTTAACGTTATTTTCACGATATTAGTTAAATAACATCAAAATTAGTGAAATTTCACTTGTGCCCACCTAAAGGTTCACACATACGCACTATTATATCTATCGATATAGATATATTTATATATATATATATATATACCCGCCAACCTGTAGAGAAATTGAAGCCAAAATAAAAGGTGTCGGTGCCTTTCGATTACCTTTTATTAATCTTATTATTAATATGACACTCTTCTTCCACAACTAATTTCATATCAATGGAACACACCACTCACGCCGGCGGTCAAAAACCCTACAAAGGTATCCGTATGCGCAAGTGGGGTAAATGGGTAGCCGAGATTCGCGAGCCGAATAAGCGCTCAAGGATCTGGCTCGGCTCATACTCTCACCCGGTAGCCGCCGCTAGAGCCTACGACACAGCCGTCTACCACCTCCGTGGCCCGTCGGCTCGGCTTAACTTTCCGGAACTGGTGGCGGCTGATGGTCGGCTGGATGATGATAAGTTGCCACTGTCAGCGGCTGATATTAGGAAAAAGGCGATTGAAGTTGGTGCCAGAGTCGATGCTGAGGTTGCTTGTACGTCCGTGCATACGACTGGTACCACGCTGGCGTCTGGAGCTTGTTGGTTTGAAGAGAAACCCGACTTGAATAAAAAACCCAAACCCGAACCCGAACACCCGGATGGGGATGATAAGTGAATAATAATAGTTTGTTCGGTAATTTTTATTTTTGTTATTATTATTATTATTATTATTAAATCTAACCCCGCATAATTTGTATCAACATCTGTGTTACATTTTATGTAAGTATATTATTTACGGTTTCAATCAAATACAAATTAAATTAACCTGGTAACTTATCATAATTTTTGTATAAATTTACCTGTTTTCGAGCGAAATTTTGAGCCGACCCCCTTTGTTTTACGCTCGGTATGGTAAATTTTGTCATTTTTCGTTCAACAATTTTTTTACATAGGGTAGATTTACCTGTTTAAAACCGAAATTTTGAGCTCGCCCCATGTAGTTTATATTTTTTTATATATATTAAGTCCGCCCCCTCAACGTGTATATCCAAGCTTCGCCACCGTGTACGAATCAAGTATTTTAATTATATATACATGATAGTGTAATTATAGTGTAGTGTAATTACAACATAACGTAAGTACATAAATATTCTACTTGTTTATATAACTACTTTATTTCGTTCACATAGTTAACACGTTAATTAAATTTGTACGTCAGCTTCCTGCTACTATGTTTTACATATTAAAATAGTTTTTTATGACTTGGAAACAAAAATTTGAAGATGAATTTAAGTTGTATTTTGATGTGTGTAAGCATTTAAAAAATGAAAGGCGTATGATTCACTACTCGCTAGTGTAAGAAGGCCTTGCATGTTAACTTATATGTAAAATGGATTTATTTAGTTCACAGTAGTTTCATATTCTCTACCGACATATTTGAATATCACTTTTAAAAGTATTTATATTTGTATAGGTAATTATATCACAGTATAAGAATTTTTAGTGAGAACCGAAAATTTTGAAGAACAAACAACCATGGATAATTTTAATTATTATAATATAGTATATAATATGCAGTACGCTTATAATGTAGGAAGGATATGATTTTTTATTCACAACCAAAACCTTTATGGAAAATTTTCAAAATAACCCATTCTAGCATACAGTTTAAAAAAGTTCTTTCAGTTTTGCTTAATTTCAGAAATAGCCCCTCCAATGAAAGGATGACACATGGCGCTCGAACTCACTATCGAAGATGAGTTTGAGGTCCAGACTCATAAGATTAGTTTGAGTTCAAAACTCACCATCACGATGAGTTTTGGATGCCTACTTGTTAGTTTTTAATTGGTTTTTAAAACTAATCATTGTCTTCGTAAATCTCATCACCACGATTGGATTTGGATACGCTATTTATGAAATTAAGCAAAAGTTAGGGACGTTTTTGGACTCTCTCTATGCGTCATTTTAGAAATTTTCGCAACCTTGTAAAGAAGCAATGTGTAATTGTTTCCTAATAAATTATTATATATCTAATGAAACAACATTTTACAATAAGGTATAATTAACAAATTCCTAAGACAAATCAATATATGAGTTTTGTTTGATCTAAAAAAGGAGTTTTTGTTTTGGGCTGAAAGACAGATGATAATGAGGCATGAGCCTACTAACCAGTTGTCACTTTGGTGTGAAAAAAGCAATGCCAAAGTGGTCCACTTTTGCTCATAAAAAATATCTTCTTTGGTTGTTTTTGTGATTTTAATAATACTTCATTCTCTTGCTGTCACACACTTATAGGGACACGTGGGTTTCCTAGATACCAAGAATATATATAGACGGAACAGTTGTCTAAACTCTAAATATTTGAACAATTAAATTGTTATTCTTTACGTTTAATTATTATTCAAATTAAAAGGACATTAAATTGTTAAAAAATAAAAAACAAAAAACTTAAGTATTTGTTTTATGTGTTCTTGGTAGAATTTGACCAATTTTAACACATAATTAAATTTTATCTTAAACTACATGATACGAGTATGAACATCACTAATTGATGGAAATGAGTTATAAAGACTATTGTAATCAATGTTTTAAAAACCGGTATTTTGTACCGGATTGGGCTAAGAAATGGTACAACCGGTTGAACCGGGTTGTACCGAGTGGTTCAACCGGTTGAATAGTTACCTTATAATTTCCTATAAATATAACTTCAATCCAAAAATAACCCAAAACAAAATAATTTCATAACAAAAAATAATCCAAAAGTTAATCCATATTAAAAAAATAATTCAAAAGCACTCAAATTTGAAAATATAGTCATAAAGTTTACACGTTTGAATGTTAATTGTTTGGTTAAAAGTAGTTTTGAATAAATATGGCCCGCAAATATAAAAAATTTCTTGGACTTAAAACCGGTTTGCAAGAAAAAACCGGTATTTTAGACAAAAACCGCCGGTACGATGTTCTGGCAAACCGGTCAAAAATACCGGACTCTAAATACCGGCATGCTATGCAAAATCCCGGTTTAACCGGTTCAACCGGCCGGTTTGAACCGGTTTTTAAAACACTGATTGGAATCATAATCCATAGCAAGATTACTAAAATGGTCATTTATGATATAAATTGTGTTTTATGTCAAATTTGACTCAAAATGCTAAATTGATTACTTGAATGTGTTTTAAGATTTTAAAGTTTAAATGAAAGTGACTTAAGAGTGAGTCAAACATAACACAGGTAGGAACGTGCATTTGGATTGATGGAAATGGTCCATTTAAAGGATACGTAGGATTGTGATTGCTTAATTCTTTAAATTATGCATACAAGACCATTTTAATTGTTGGAATTGTTCAAGTCAATGGTGTTGAATTTAAGTGTATACATGCATCTGGGTTACAAGTGTATGTATAAATACATAATTATACAAACGGTTAAAAATTATACATTAAACTTGTTTAAAAATAAGTAAAACAATGAAAAAAAAACTATTTTGAAAGGGGCTACACACTCGTCTAATATCTATTTCGCATACACGAACGAAAACAGTAGAACATAGTCCCGTATAACATGTGACATTTGTTAAAGTATTGTTTGACGCTTGTCACACGATCATCTGAGACCATTTGTGAGCACCCATCGCGACTTGCGAATGCTCTTAGCACATATATAAGTATAAGAATGACAAACACATGCCAAGAAGTTAAAAAAGATAAGAAAGAAAAGTTGATAAGATATTAATAAATATTATGAAAACCAGTTTTAGAGTCCGTGTAACATACAGAATGTTCCAAATTATAAAATTACATAATGTATATCACAAAATGATTTTTTTAAATGAACTTAATAAAAAAATGCACGTGCAAAAACGTAACCGAGAACGCTCCGAACCCGAGAACTCTCCTTCTATCGAAAATTTCATTCCCAATATCATATATGTATAAGTGAAACAATTTTGGTTATGAACCAATTTCGGGAAGAAAACTTCTCATATAATAGTAGTTACCTTTATTATATATTTATCAATTTACTACCCATAGAAGGAAAAGAGAATATTAAATTGTAATGACGGATGTTCTTCAATAACTATGTTTTTATGAGCTACTGTCACATTTGTAAATAAATCAGAGTTACGTTTGTTAGCGGAAGACTTTATAAAATATAAGGATTTAAAGTTGTAAAATATTTACAAAAGTCGAGACAAAAAGTCCCGATTGGATTTACTTGTTTATAAGTTTTAACAAAAACATCATATTATAGATTTAAACAAAATTTATAAAAATACGGATTCTTGAGCCATCTTCCTTTAGCTCTAATCTTGGTTACCTGCAAAATGTTATAAAAATACGCCAGCAACGAATGCTGGTAAATATGCTGACTCGAAAACAATTCTTTTACTTTGTTACCCCTCGAGGGTTACGCATGCCTCGGCCCATCTTGGCTTAGGAATAACAAAGTTAAAACAATATCATTATAAACTCAAGCCTTTACCTAGGTCACCCAGCAAGACAACGCAGCGTCCCGACATACTTAGGTACCATAAATATACACAAGGTCATTCTCACTCGAACATACTTTGGTTCGGCTCATTGTGGCTGGAGGTCGTGACCAGGCGTGGTGCGATGTGCCCACCACATTTTACCACATATGTAAGGATCCAGACATACGTATACTACAGCATGAGGGCTAGGCTTTTACTCTTATTCATAATGTTTTTAGAGACACTTTGTCTCATGTAAAGTTTTACACATAACACGTTTATTTATTTGAAAACAAGTTTGTAAAAGTGGGGCGTATTCACCTTTGATCGGGATCGTTTTCCAACACCATCCTTGCGTACTCTTTCTTGCTATCTCGCACCTATAGTACGAGTATAACTTTTATTAGTCGGATATACCATCCGGCTTAAGACCTTTAGTCTTATTTATCTCGATTAACCAAAAGTTCAATAATCTTTTACTTTAAAACCTTTAGTTTTAAAAGCAATATTTATAAACCTTTAGTTTATTATAAAAACCCGACGTTTCTTCTTTTCTAAGAAACGTATTCTTTTTCTTTTATCATATAAGAATATCCTTATATAATATTCATAACAAAGAATTATATATAATTCACACATATATATATATACACTTCCATATTTCTTTATTTTCTTTTCTTTGTTATTTAATTTATTTCCATAAACATCGAGCATAATTCCGACTTAGGGCATTAAGCATTTATAATATTTTTTTATTATTTTAGTCGGGTAGTAAGCCTTACCTTTTCTCGGCTTATAATTCCATAGATACTCGAGCAGCACTTCTACGCCGCTTAGTCCTTTCAACACTCGCCTTGATCGCCACTTCACTTCGGCACGCAAATCGAGACACCAACTCTTCTCGGCACGCACTTCGAGGTGATCGTCGGGTTGTAAAAACGGCACCACCTTCTTGCTCGGAACGTCGTTGGGGAGTGGCACGATTATCGAGGTATGGCACGTTTATCGAGTAATCGTGGCACGGTTTTCGAGGTGTATCGATGGCACGAATTTCGATATTTAGAGAGATGTTAGAGAGAGGTATGAGAGCAGGTTGTGAGGTGTGAAGTTATCAAACCCGGACCTTGCTATTTATAGGCAAAAATTTGGATCTTATCGCGATACGTGATAGGATTCTTGTCACCCATCGCGTAGCGCGATGTAGCTTCGCACAGTCACAACGTAGGTCTGTCACGTGTTGTTACGTGGCCGACGGTGTGCCACGTGTTTCTACGTGGCAGACGGTGTGCCACGTGTTAACACGTGGCGGACGATGTGCCACGTGTTGCCACGTGTCAGGACACGTGGCGAGAGGTGTGCCACGTGTGGACGCGTGGCAGTCTTGTGCCAGAGGTGTCAGGGCACGTCATCGCGATACGCGATGACGTAGGTTCAACCAGCCATCGCGTATCGCTGTTGACCCTTCCAGAAGGTTTGACCAAGCCTCTTCGCGATACGCGATGGCTTGTACTTTGTCCCCATTGCGTAGCGAGATAGGACAAGAAAATAGATTTTTCATTTTTAACCTTGGAGTTTGGATTTGGCAGAATTAGTCCCTTAACTTTGGAAAGTTGACATTTTTGGCCCGAAATTTCCGTGATGTTACAGCTACACCTTGAAATAAATTTTGATATGTTTCAAGAAGCTTCTATACTTTGTCAAAATGATAAAATAAAATATAACATGTTAACCCTTTCAATTTTGTGAATATTTTGCTTCATTTGAGCATAGTTTTGCATCACAAGCTTCCAATACACCGTTCTGGTCACCATTGAAGAAAAAGTTAATGCTGACACAGAAGTTTCAAGACCATAATATCCACGTTCAGTGAAAACAAAGGCCCACTAGTCGTTGCGAGCCCCGTTCAGTGAAAACAGAAGCGACACATATCCAACGAAAAACTGATCGACCTAACGAACAAATTATGACCAGGGCAAGTAAATGAAGACTTGAATAGGGAACTCAACCCCTTAATCATCCCACGAGATCATAGTATCCCCGTTCAGTGAAAACAAAGGCCGACGAGTTGTTACGAGCCCCGTTCAGTGAAAACAGAAACGACACTTTTCCAACGAACAAATGATTGACCTAACGAACAAATGATGACCAGGGAGAGTAAATGAAGACTTGAATGGGTAACTCAACCCCTTAATCATCCCACGACACCATAATATCCCCGTTCAGTGAAAACAAAGGCCGACGAGTTGTTGCGACCCCCGTTCAGTGAAAACAGAAGCGACACTTTTTCAACGAACAAATGATTAACCTAACAAACAAATGATGACCAGGGCGAATAAATGAAGACTTGAATGGGGAACTCAACCCCTTATTCATCCTACAAGACCATAATATCCCCGCTCAGTGAAAAAAAAGGCCCACGAGTCGATGCGAGTCCCGTTCAGTGAAAAATGAAGCGACACTTTTCCAACGAACAAATGATTGACATAACGAACAAATGAGGATCAGGGCGAGTAAATGAAGACTTGAATGAGGAACTCAATCCCTTAATTATCCCACAGACCATAATATCCCCGTTCAGTGAAAACAAAGGCCCACGAGTCGTTGTGAGCTCCGTTCACTGAAAACATAAGCGACACTCAACCGCAAATTTGGACAAACCATATGAATAAAAATCATAATTCACTGAAATAAGTATTATAATAAAGAAAAAAGTGAAAAAACATGTTTACCTTTGACTTAACGATTAAATTTAACGGAGTTAGTGATTTGGATGTAATTGGCAAGAATTGTGAAACTTGAATGATCCATATGCAAAAAATAAAACATTTGCACAAAATTCTCATTATTTGCCAAACCATAATGACGAAAATGACACTTTATTCTAAAAAAACATAGAAATTAATTATGATAAACTTTGTTATATATGATAGTGATTTGTATATATATACTATCCTTAAAATTTAACATATATGTAGTTTACCAAATTAACCGAAAAAATAAATAAATAGATTTAAAGCATATATTATAATTTATAAATTTATATGATAATTTACAACAACAACAACAATAATAATAATAATAACAATAATAACAACAACAACAACAATAATAATCGATAAATTGATTGATTTTATATAAATGGATCGACTTTTAAACATTTATTTATAAGTTAATGATTAAAAAAGTGTTTTGTAAAATGAAATCATATTCGAGTTTTGTTTTTTTACAATATTTAACAATACAGTATAACGTGCTAATGATAACATTTGAAATTATATATTTTTTCAGTATTTAACAAAATTGTTTATTGTTGATTTTTTAGATTTCACAAAGTATTTTGGAATATATATAGTAACATACATAATTTGTTAATATTTCTTTTTATGAAATTGTATAAACATAATATAAATAGATGTAAAAGGAAAGTAAATAATTATTGATTTATAACATATATTATGGTCAATTAATATATATGAGGTTTAATCAAAAAACAACATGTGTCACAGTTATTTTCTTTTATTAGAAGAGTAGGATAGGATATGATTTGACCAAAAAGAAGATTGAAAATAACAAATTATATTAAACTTAAATAAATCAAACAAACATGCTATTCAATAAATCAAAAAATGTTATTCGATCAACAAAATCCTAGTATGTCCCTTTGTTTTCTTGGATAAGCTTCTTTGTGTTAAAGTTGTAACTTGCAAAATCATCATCAATTGTGCCGTCTAATATCCTCATGTTAATGCTTTCTTACGAATGTTATCCCACGATAGATGTCTGCAGTTAAAGACCACTTTAAGTCCATGTGTTTTATTGTTGATTGGCTTAGCTATTTAAAAAGGGGTTGTGGCGCAGCTTGTTGCCTGTTTGTCTACCACTTTATTGCAATCGTTTTGTACTTATAATATAAAAAAGAGTTATTTTAACTAAAAAAAGTTTAAAACCTAAAATACAAATACACCTTTATTCTTTCTATATTTACTAAGGGCCTGCTTTATTTGTGTGAGTATCGTTTTAGAAGGCCTTGCTTACGGCCCAGATATCTTTAAAACAAAGAACTTACTTATGGGCCTATTTTCCAAGCAAATAGCATTATAGACTAAAGTAGTCACTTATCAGCCCATTCAACATTCAAATTCAGTTTTTGTTATCTAATCATTTATATTTGTAGTCATAGAGATATAATTTAGCCAATGGTCCCAATACAATAGTTTTTTTTATAAACACCAAATATATTAAAACCAAAATGGGAAACTCTTAACTAGTAGCTACTAGTTAGGAGACGAAAGACATACAAACGAAAACAAATACACATAATAATCAACCGATCAGGTTTCCCGTTTCTCATAAAATTGTTTGTATAACGTTTCCTATGTATATACAACATACGTATTAAATAAGTCTATGTGTTCTCGTTAGTTCTAGCATGACACCATCATAGATAAGAGTTCAAAAGAACCGAAAAACTAAATCTTTGAATAACATTTTCTTTGTATTGAATAATTGAAAGTTAGATATTTTAATTATATTGAGAAATTACAATAAAAGATATTAATAATAATGGTAACAACTGAAAACAACAATAGTAAAATATAAAAGATATAAAACTCGGTTTTGTTTTCTTGTGACACATTATTTCAATATATATTGGCATGATTACAAGTTAAAGGTTTTTAAAAACATTTGATCCATCCCATGCATGAATATGAATCTGCAGTCTGTATCAGGTGGCACAGTAACTTTAAGCAGCTAATTTGACAAGTCTTATTATAAGTTATTTATAGCACTTGCATCTTTTAACCATTCTGCCAATTTTCTTATAGCATCAGTTAAGTGATGGTTGCAGGCTCTATTCAATGAGGTGGTAAAAGGTAAAAATTTGCTACCGAGTAAAACTTGTTGGTGATTTGGGTTGCATGCATGCATGCATTAGTAGTTCTCGAAAATCGAAACTAGTATTCTTGCATTTTAAAAGGAAGTTTTTATAATTCCGGTTACTTTTGTTTGTTGAATGCTTTTAGAAGATATTTTTTTGGTTCATTTACTTGTAGTAATTGGAAGGATTCATTCCAACTACATTAGTAGTTTATGATATAATCATTGAGTTAAATGGGAGCACACATGAAACCTAACTTATGATCCTATACCTAACATGTTATATATCTTTGGTGGTTATATATATATACATTGCATTTGTGAATATATACAATTTCTAGGTTCTTCTATCACTTCATAATAATCTTAATGCATGGTCCCTGTATCATCTAATTAACTCAGCAACAAAGAACCTTTCTTTTCTTTTGCCCCACACTCTTTTAAAATGAAATGAAATAGACATGACAAAGAATGTTGTATCATGAAAATTAGTACAAAAAGACAAACAAAGGTCTATGTTTGAAACTTTGGCATTTCTTTTTGGGATGTAAGGTTGTTCTCTCTAATGTTTTATCAAATGTCTTCTCCTAATTAAAGTCTAATTATGACCATATGTTATACATTTCATTTTCTTCTTTTTATAAATTAAACAACATTCATTGCTAGGAAAATGTTCGTGTCATCGTGTTGTCATAGTAGAAAGAGATGTTCGTGTGGTCCGTATTACTAGGTAATTTAAACATACAAAGACTTTATATTATAATTTAGGCTATTTTGGTGTTTGAATGGATATGAGGAAAACATGTGTGTGGATTGAAGAAACACTAACCAGACCCCTGACAGATTACTGGTAACCTGGGGGTTGGATAGCTGTTTCCCACGAGGGGTTAGACCCTTGGAAGATGGTTCTTCTGATAACCTGCAAAACAGACACCGTGAGCTCGTCACTGAGAAGGGGGGGGGTTCCTCCTTGTGACCACCCTCCGGCGTGAGAATCAGACTAGATTGCTCTTTAAATATAAAAGTATATTAAGAGATTGCTAGAGCAGATATCAGGTATATTATGATGATAATGTGATAATGTAATGTGTCCAGATGATCATACCATTTGGGGTATTTATAGCCGAAGGTAGGTTTCCAAGGAGGTATGGCCGGCTGCTACAGTGTTCCTGTTCATCAACAGTAGCCTACGCACGTGCCCTGCTGGTAGTTGGTGGGTAGGCAGCGGCTGATAGTGACCAGGCCTGCTGTGTACCATTCCCTTTCCACCAACTGCCGGCTACGCACGTGGTATGACAGTAGTTGGTGAGTAGGCAGCGGCTAATAGTGATACAGTACAGGAGCATGCTGCTCGCCATACTGTATCAGTGAGCTGTCGTATCTCTGATCAGATCTTTCGCCCATACCTCGTCAGGTACAGTAAAAGATCCTTCAGTATACGGACTGGCTTGGGCGGGAGTATTCCCCCTCCCGCCTCTGTGCGGGATTGCTCCCGGCTTGGCTCATTCCTTCAGGTGACACTGAATGATCGAGAGCTAAGTGCCTTGTGCGTGTAGCCATGCTGCGCGGGTGGCCTTCCCTAATGGCTTGTATCCGAGGCTGCGGGGACAGGCGGAGTCCTTCACCATTGGGAGGCATTTCCTGCGGGACCAGCTTGCGTACTGCGCGTAAAGACGTCACGTCTCTGAGCATGGTTGGTTCTGCGGATCCAGTTGGTCTCTGCGCAGACTTCCCTGTTTAAGGTGAGTCTTGCGGGTCCAACTGGGCTCTGCTGGGACCTACCTCTTCAAGTCCCCCCAGTCCAATGTTCTTCTCATGAGTGTTTAATAAAGTGAGGTGAACTTTTGGACTTGAGCAAAGGGTATTGAAAAGGGTTTTGTAAGGTTTTCCATGGGGATTCTTTCCGCGGAAGTCCTTGTCACTTGCAGAAATGCCCGAGTTTCCTGCTTGGTCTTTGGGTATGATGCGGGTAGGTCTGTAACCTCCTCGCAAGTCAGGAGCATTGAGTCCCAGTTGTATGGATTTTCCATGAGGTTTTGGTAGTTTTGAACATAGTGATCAATTATGTTAAGACCACCAATTCCATCCTGGAGCTTCAAACAACGTAGTTCTCGACGTTCCCGCTATGCGGGGATGTTATTTCCGTTTCCGCAAGCATTGCCCAGAAGATCCTTCTTGGTTTCAATTCCCAGCGGAGCGCTAGGTATGTGAAGGGTTTTGCCTTAACACTGTACCTGCGCTCGTCTTACGGTTACTTTACTTCCAAGGTATTCCTGGCGTCAATTCCCTGCGGGTGCTAGGTATGTGAAGGGTTTTGCCTGAACACTGTACCCGCAGCCGTCTTATAGTTACTTGGTTGCCGAGGTACTTGGCTTCAATTCTCTGCGGGTGCTCGGTATGTGAAGGGTTTTGCCTTTACACTGTACCCGCATCCGTCTTACGGTTACTTGTTTGCCAAGGTTTATTTGGCTTCAATTCCCTGCGGGTGCTAGGTATGTGAAGGGTTTTGCCTTTACCTTGTACCCGCATCCGTCTTACGGTTACTTGTTTGCCAAGGTTTATTTGGCTTCAATTCCCTGCGGGTGCTAGGTATGTGAAGGGTTTTGCCTTTACACTGTACCCGCATCCGTCTTACGGTTACTTGTTTGCCAAGGTTTATTTGGCTTCAATTCCCTGCGGGTGCTAGGTATGTGAAGGGTTTTGCCTTTACACTGTACCCGCATCCGTCTTACGGTTACTTGTTTGCCAAGGTTTATTTGGCTTCAATTCCCTGCGGGTGCTAGGTATGTGAAGGGTTTTGCCTTTACACTGTACCCGCATCCGTCTTACGGTTACTTGTTTGCCAAGGGGTAAAGGGGTATTTTCCCGCTTACTTTAATATTTTCGAATTTTGAATTTTGAAATTCGAAGAGTTGGTGAAAAGATCAGAACAGTCCAAACCTCTGAAACGTCGTGCGACGGTTTCTTCTGACTGTGTCAGGACGTGCAGGAAGTTATGGTGACGTGACAGAACATGGTCATTCCAGTCGCTTTTTCAGGCGCGTGGGCGCGATTTTTCGGGCGCGTGGCCGCGAAATTACTGGCACACGTCCTTTCAACAGCTGTTGCCAGCTTGCTTTTTGCCACGTGTCATAGTTTCATTGCACATTCGATTTCTCTCTCCTCCGCATTAAATTCACCGCATTAATTGCGATTACTATATAAAGGGGTAGAGGGTTATTTGCAATTCACACTTTTTACTTTTCTCTTCATCTTTAAGGCGATTTCCGGCGAATACTCCTTTATTCAATCGAGCATTCTCTCGAAATCGTTCTCTTCTGTCTCTGCAAGATGTCTTCTCGTGATGCTGAAGCTATAGCTGACGACAGGGGTACTGCTGGCGAGTGCCAGTGTGCTCTGCCCGGCGATCAGTACCGGTATGTTGTCAGGAAGTTCATGCTCGATCATCTCGAGCCTGAGTTTCCTGAATCCCACCAGACCGTGTATGATGCCCCCAGAGGCAAGATCGGGGTTTATGCTGCATTTTTTGTCTATGGGAATCTTAGATTTCCGTTGACAAAATTTGTTTACCGTGTCCTTGAGAGGCACGGTGTTCATTTGACCGAGCTGCACCCCATGGCGATCGCCAAGATTCGCCATTTTGAGTGGGTGTGCCGGATTTTGGGCATCGAGCCCCATGTGGACCGCCTGATGACCTTCTATACCTGGAGGTGCATCCAGGGGTGGTACACCTTGACGACCCGTATTAAGGGTCTGAAGATTTGCGACACCGAGCGCAGTCTTCGCGCGTGGAAGCAGGAATTCTTCTACATTTCTGCCCGCACCATCCCCCTTGCCATGAAGTTTAAAAATGGCCAAGCGATACCGAGCCTTCACGCCCCCAACTACCAGGAGGCGGAATGGTTTTCGAAGATATCCCGGATCCAATCTCCGGTTTACCGGTTTGCGGAATCCGGGATGGTTATGTTAGGGATGAGCCGGGTGTGGAAAGATGCGTCTCAGGTTCCCATCCTTCTCGAATACGGTTTGAACTCTATTCCCTATGGTATGTCTTGTCTTTCTTTTTGATACAAGTTTGTCTTCTAACTGTTTCTTTTCTTTCAGAGGGAAATAATTTGGAGTCGCTTCTGTTCCCGCGGGAAACCGACGGTCCCGCGCGGATGGGTACTCGTGCTCTGGACGAGGGCGAGTTGCCCATCCTGGAGCAAACGGCGGATCGTTTTGTGGAGGTCTATCCGCTGGGCCACGAGATCCTGAGCCACCGGCGGCCAGGTAAGGCGATATTCTTTCCTCAACCCCTTAATGCTGTACCCGCTGTTGGAATTCTTGACCTGTCTTCTTCTGAGGAATCCTCAGATGCTCCTCCATTGGTGCGGAAGAAGAAAGCTGCTGCCGGCGGGAAAGGGAAGGAGAAGGCCTCCACGGCTGGTCCGGTGGTTCTATCTGACTCGGAGTCAGATAGTGAAGAGGTGGCGGGGAAGCCCGGTGGTGAGGAGACCACTGTTCCGGAGGCTACGACCGTTACCTCCGGAGAACCAACGAAGACGACGGTGACCGGTACCAAGAGGCCGGCTCCATCGGGTTCCTCCCCGCCCGTCCGTACGTTCAGGGTCAAGAAAACCCGTAAGTACAATCATAATGTCTTTGCAGATTTATTACTTCTTAAATTTATCTAACACTTTCTTCTTTGTGCAGGCGTGGATGTTGACGCGTTCCGGGGTGAAGCGCAGGGGAGTACCTCCCTGCCAATGACGGTAGGCTCGGTCAGCCTTCCTGAGGCGTCGACCCAGGCGCCTGCGCCTGCATCCGCTGGTCCAGTTGCTCGTTCCTTTGAGCCAACTGTTCCGGCCGAGATGACGTCACCGCCGGCCGTGAGTGCGATTTTTACAGCATCCTTCACGGAGCCGGCGGTTACTGCTGCTGCTGAGGAGGCGGCGACCGCGGCGGCGACCACAACGGCGACCACGGCGGCTGCCACCATGCCCGCGCCACCGGCACCTACGGCCGGACCATCAGGTACGCGCAGGGCTTCCCGCCGATCTTTGCCCCCTTCCCGTCTGCCTGACCTGTTGGATGGATTTCCTTTAGGTTCAGGTGATGGGTTTGGCGGCTATCGGCCTGTCATTGACCCTACAGGTGCGTAGGGTTCCTTTCTTTTTCCCTTATGTTTTTTATCATCTTTTCCTTACTGCCTTTGTTTCTTTTGCAGTGTCGGATTCCAATGAAGTGTATGTTCCGCGATGGAACATACGCCGAGGAACAACCCTTCGTACCCCTGTGGAGTGCGTGGACTGGGCTCGCCACGCTGCTCCTCATGGTGCGTTGGGGGAAGCCATGGCTAGCTACCAGGAGGGTAGGCTAACCAATGAGCTTCGGGTTCTCCAAGCCCGGATGCAGCCGCGCGTCGAGCTGCTTTGTCGTGAAAACGACAAGTTGAAAGCAGCTCGCGCCAAGGACGTATCTGAGGCGCGTGCTCTTCGGGAGGAGAACCAACAGCTGGCGGCGGCTGCCGCCGACAAGGAGAAGGCCTTCAAGGCCCTCGAGGTTGAAGTTCAGGCGCGACTCGAGGCCCGCTCCAAGGCTGCCCAAGCTGTGAATGAACAGCTTCGGCTGGCCAGGGAGACTGCGCGAAACGCAACCGAGAGGGCTGCCAAGGCTGAAGCCGTTGCTGAGCCTTTGCGTGGGGAGAATGAGGAGCTCAAGGCCAAATTAGAGGCTCTCCAACGCGCTCATGATGCCTTGGCAATGGAAGATGCCAAGAAACTCCAGGAAATCTTGGACCAAAGAGGGGTGCTTGACCACACCGAGCGGAAGCTTAAGGGCGTCGAAGAGGCTGCCGCAAAGGAAGTTTTACTTGCCAACCTTAACAAGAGCGAAGCCGAACGCGCCCATAACGAAGCTCAAGCTGCCCTCCAATGGCTTCTTCGAGAAGCGTTGCCTCAGGTATGTTTAGCTTTATCTTCTCGCTTTTCTTTTGTAAGAAAAGGTTCTAATACTTGTATTTTTTCTTTGTAGGTTGTGCGTCGGGTCTTTTCAGAGACCTCTTACGATGATGCTATGACCGCAGCCCTCAACGCTTCTCATGAGGATGGGGAAAAGGCCGGCTTCTTGCTTGGTCTAGGGTTTGTTGAGAAAGGCGTCCCGCCTTCCAACTTCCCTTTGTTCAATGTGGATACCGAAGCCATTTATGACCAAGCATTGAACCAATACGCCGCCTTCCCGCATCCAGTGGTGGAAAAGGTGGACGAAGTAGCTGCTGCTGATGATGGGTTAGCTGTCCTCAAAGCGTTCCTCAAACCACCCCGTTCTTCTGACGGAGCGGGTCCAAGTGGAAGCGGCCCTGAAGCTTGATCCTGAAGATCCCTTCCCATTGCTAAGACTTGTATAATTTTATTCTTTTAGGCGGGTAGTTACCCGGCCATTCTTGTAATATATTCTTGAAATATTAATCTTTTTGCGTATAAGATTGTTATTTCCTTCTTTGGGTTCCTTGCTTTATAAACTTATGACTTGCATACTTAGTTTAAATTAGCAATTTTCCAAGTGTTTAGAATAAGAACCTTTGAACGTGGTTGATAATGGGTTAAAGTTTCGCTTCCTCCTTCGTGATTGTGCGGGTAGAACCGTCACTTGCACTTGGTAGGATGGCTAAACTTTAACCTTCATCTGACCTGCGTGTAGGTTTTCCTTTTCGAAATTTCTAAGGCATTAAGATAAGTTAACCTTTGAACGTGGTTGATAATGGGTTAAAGTTTCGCTTCCTCCTTCGTGATTGTGCGGGTAGAACCGTCACTTGCACTTGGTAGGATGGCTAAACTTTAACCTTCATCTGACCTGCGTGTAGGTTTTCCTTTTCGAAATTTCTAAGGCATTAAGATAAGTTAACCTTTGAACGTGGTTGATAATGGGTTAAAGTTTCGCTTCCTCCTTCGTGATTGTGCGGGTAGAACCGTCACTTGCACTTGGTAGGATGGCTAAACTTTAATCTTATCTGACCTGCGTGTAGGTTTTTCTCACCTTTTGAGGATAAGTTCACCTTTGGTCGTGGTTGATAACAGGAAGTCTTGCTTCCTCTTTCGTGATTGTGCGGGTAGAACCGTCACTTGCACTTAGTAGGATGGCAAAACTTTACCCTTATCTGACCTGCGTGTAGGTTTTCCTTATCCTTTTTAAGAATTTTGTTTTGAACCGTTCGACGCGCGGTTGTCGATAGGTTAGTGTTCGGTTTCCTTTCATGATTCATGCGGATAGACCGGCACTTTCATTTAATGGGATAATTGAACTCTTCCCCTTCAACTAACCTGCGTGAAGGTTTGCCACGTTATTGGGTTCGTGCGGGTAGGGCCGCCTTCCCACGCAACGACTTCACGTAATGTGTGCCGTCACCAGTGTTGCATAGTTTAACCGTTCGACGCGCGGTTGTTGATAGGTTATTGTTCAGTTTCCTTTAATGATTCATGCAGATAGACCGGCACTTTCATTTAATGGGATAATTGAACTCTTCCCCTTCAACTGACCTGCGTGAAGGTTTGCCACGTTATTGGGTTCGTGCGGGTAGGACCGCCTTCCCACGCAACGACTTCACGTAATTATGCGGTGAATACCGGCATATTAGTTTTCAGAAAAGTATAAATGTAAAATCATCAGCTTCGATGTTCTTAAAGAGAATCATTTCCATTAGAAGTGGCTCTTGGCCTTTCCTTTACAAATTGGAATTGATTTACATGCAAATTGTGTAAATGAGCTCCCTTCCATGATGTTGGGATGGGAGTGCCATCGAGCCGATACGCACCTGGTTCGGGATCTCGTTCTTTACGCAGCATGTAGTCTCGATATTGAAGCTGGAATTTTGATTCGTGTTTTCCCCAGCTGGGGTTCTACACGCACCCGCCTGCTCAGCCTTTATTGTGCCACGAGGTGCGCGAGCGTCCCATCTCTGACAAATGCTTCGACCATGTCCTTTACGTCTATGCATTCTTCAGTGTTGTGGCCTTTTGTCTTGTGGAAGTTACAGTATTTGCTCCGATCAGCATCGTGACGATGTCGGATTATTGGAGGCTTTGGCCATGGGAGCTCTTCAGTGGTGAATATCTCAGTGACGCTTTTGGTGAGTGGCGTCCATCTGGAGTTCCGGTGCGACTGTACATTATCCCTTCCGCCCACTCGATGTTGCAAGCCGGATGAGGTGTCAAAGTTTACCCTTGACTGCCAAATGCCTAGCTTTCGCTTTTTATTTAGTCTGGCGGTGAGGACGTTGTCTTCTCTCGTCTTCTGAGTGTAGAGGTTTGTGCTCTGTGGGAGATCTCTACCCAGTTGCTTCTCTGTTTCCGCATAGCGTTTTGCTGCTGTCATGATGCCATCCCATGTGGATGGCATGCCATCTTTACCCGTTAGGGTGCGGATGAGCTCTGGGTCATGTGCGCCCTGCATGAAGGCAGCGCGAACAAGATCTTCGCTGATATTGCCCAAACTTAGCTTCTTTGAGTTGAAGCGAGTGATGAAGTTTGGCAGAGATTAATCTTCCTCTCGTATGCATTTGAGGATTGTCCATTGCTCCGCGGTATACTTCCGTTGCTGGCTGAAGTGTTGGCTAAACTTCTGCTGGAAGTCTGCCCAGTCGTAGATGTGGTTGACCGGTAGGCGATCAAACCAAGCTCTAGCAGCCCCCACCAGCGTCATTTGGAACATGTAACACCACGTGGGTTCCGTCCAATTGCTGACGGTTGCCCCCGCTATGAACCTGTTCAAATGATCGTCTGGATCAGATATACCGTCATATGTGCCTATGTTGGGCATTTGTTTGGCACTCTTTGGGGCGATTGCTTCAGCAATGTCCCTTGCAAATTTGGACGTTCCTGCATTTGCAACGTTTGGTCTGAACGTTTTAGAGAAGTCTCGTGGACTTCCACCTGTGCTTTTTGGTTTGAAGGCTTGTCCAAAATGCCTTTTCGGTTGGGATTCCGTTTCCTTACGCTTCCCTTTTGCCCTATGGCGAGGGTTCGCGTCGGAGTCGGATTCCTCCGAGTCATCCTCCCAGTATTCGAATTCGTCGGCCTGTTGCACGGAACGCAAGCGTTCGTCCAACTCAGCCTGGAATTCCTTTTGTCGTGCCTCCGCCCATGCCTTAACTTCATCGAGAGTCTGGCGGGGGAGTCTTCGTTTCTCAAACTGGGTATCGGTGGATCCCAGTAGGCGATCATTTACTGCACTTGCCCCAGCTTTGGTAAGTGGGGTAGTGTTCGTAAAATTTACTTCACTTGCCCCGGCTTCGGTAGCGGGGTAGTGTTCGTAAAAACTGTGTTGCCGGTGTTCATCCCAGTAGCTGGGGTTGTGGTTACCGGAATTTCTCTAACCATCTTTGTAGAAGTTTGAAAAAACTGGAGAAAAATAAAGTTCTAGCTTTATGCACGGATGGCGCCAATGAAGAAACACTAACCAGACCCCTGACAGATTACTGGTAACCTGGGGGTTGGATAGCTGTTTCCCACGAGGGGTTAGACCCTTGGAAGATGGTTCTTCTGATAACCTGCAAAACAGACACCGTGAGCTCGTCACTGAGAAGGGGGGGGGTTCCTCCTTGTGACCACCCTCCGGCGTGAGAATCAGACTAGATTGCTCTTTAAATATAAAAGTATATTAAGAGATTGCTAGAGCAGATATCAGGTATATTATGATGATAATGTGATAATGTAATGTGTCCAGATGATCATACCATTTGGGGTATTTATAGCCGAAGGTAGGTTTCCAAGGAGGTATGGCCGGCTGCTACAGTGTTCCTGTTCATCAACAGTAGCCTACGCACGTGCCCTGCTGGTAGTTGGTGGGTAGGCAGCGGCTGATAGTGACCAGGCCTGCTGTGTACCATTCCCTTTCCACCAACTGCCGGCTACGCACGTGGTATGACAGTAGTTGGTGAGTAGGCAGCGGCTAATAGTGATACAGTACAGGAGCATGCTGCTCGCCATACTGTATCAGTGAGCTGTCGTATCTCTGATCAGATCTTTCGCCCATACCTCGTCAGGTACAGTAAAAGATCCTTCAGTATACGGACTGGCTTGGGCGGGAGTATTCCCCCTCCCGCCTCTGTGCGGGATTGCTCCCGGCTTGGCTCATTCCTTCAGGTGACACTGAATGATCGAGAGCTAAGTGCCTTGTGCGTGTAGCCATGCTGCGCGGGTGGCCTTCCCTAATGGCTTGTATCCGAGGCTGCGGGGACAGGCGGAGTCCTTCACCATTGGGAGGCATTTCCTGCGGGACCAGCTTGCGTACTGCGCGTAAGGACGTCACGTCTCTGAGCATGGTTGGTTCTGCGGATCCAGTTGGTCTCTGCGCAGACTTCCCTGTTTAAGGTGAGTCTTGCGGGTCCAACTGGGCTCTGCTGGGACCTACCTCTTCTTTAACCGGGGTTTTCCAGTCGGATAAGTTGCTTTAAAAGCTGCTTCATGTAAGGTGATTAAACATGAGAAGACGTGTCTTGACAACCAGCATGTATTTATTCCTTTTGCTTTTGACACTTTTGGGTTCCTCGCGTCTGAACCTGTGAAGTTAGTTAATCGAGTTCAATGGGTCATGCATAATAAAGTTATCTCCAAGATCAGCCAATATAATTTTTAAAAGATTGAGTTTTGCAATTTAAAAAGAAGGTAACAACACAACTTGTTGTCTGTTTGCTTTCTGTTTCGATGTAATCATTACCTTTTAGTTTTATAGTAATTATTAAATAATTTTTAATTTATAAAAAAGCCATTTTGTATTTATCTTTCTATTTTAACTACCATACACACGTTGATATATAGGTTCAACCTAACTAAACCAAACCATGCCCGTTATGATTTTCTCACGAATCCTTCTCACACAACCTTATCAAACCATTTTACATTAAAATGTCTTCGGCCACTAGAATAATTTGTATATTTAAAGTCATGACCCGTGGATGAAAAACCTTTTTAACAAGATACGCTCTTCTTATATCATCTATTTGATTGAGATGATAACTAGCAATATGTGGTATATCAGAGGGATCCGAAGGAAAATCATTCATATCAATTGTATTTCGTATTGAAGGATGTCAATTTGCACGTACTGTATCGCTGGCAATTGTTGTAGAAGTCCATAGACGTTGTCAAGTTGGTTGATTGGGGAGTTGCAAGTACTCAACGTCTAGATGTGATTTATTCACCCATGATTACAAGTATACATATTGCTATGTATGTGTCGGTGTCATGGAGATATTAATGGTTTACTATGTATGGCAGGTGCATATGATCGACATGTATTGATATCTAAAATTCCTAATTTGATTTGAAATCAAAATCTGAAAGACCCATATTGATGATTGTAGGTCATGTCATTTATATAATAATTTTCCATGACTGGTGAGAACTATATTGTGACATGTTTGGGATCTTTCCTATTCTGATATAGTATTGGTTCAAAACATCATGTCCGTAACTCTTAAGATATAAATGTGTAAACATAAGACCTTGAGTAAATGGCCCGAATACGATTATAACCGAATATATTTTCACTCACAAAAATCTATTTTGAATAATAAGTTTTTCGATTATGATAACGCAAATTAGACTATAATGATACGAACTATAATTTCCTAGTCAATATAAATCAAATCGACGATCCAGCTATTACACTTTTAACTTTTGTTTTCGTTAACAAATACATTCTAACTCACGTAATTATTATAGATTTACAATCAATTCTCACTTGATTTTAGTGACCAACTAACAATCAAGTGTAAGTTTGAAGGTTATGTTGGCCAAGAGTTTTTTATTTTCTTTTAACAAAACTGAAATTAAGGAGTGTTATCGATCAGATTGACCATATATATTAGGCATATGATATTCATAAACCATCATGGATTTTTACACATCACTTTTCGTTTATACAGCTCATATAGGGGCCATATAGGTTGAAAAAGTTTTTTTTTTGTCCATCAGTACACTTGTCAGTCATACACGCTTATACGGCTCGTATAACCCTATACAAGCCGTATATACATTTACAGTCTACCATATAAATGATGTATGAAGATCACACCCCGTATATATTATTAGTCGATTAATCATACTATGGATTAATGGATTATGCATAATAATTGAGCTATATATATTCTTTAGGTTGTCCGAACTTTTAACAATAATGATAATAATAAAGCTACCGGGCCCGAGAGTGCAGGCGTCCTACTATCCTATGTCGATAATTAAATCTTAGTGTACGCAAATAAATTTAAGAAGGAAGAGACAAAGCTAATGGGCCACTAGGCCCAGGACCAAATACAATTAATTGGGCCCACTGTTTTAAGGACAAGGAACTCTGTTTCTACTTATGGCAACCCAACCCTCCTAACATTATTGGAATGGAACCTCTATTACTTTATATAAATACATATATCATAAATTAAAACTACTAAAAATAGATTATCAACTGAGTAACTTGTTCTATTGACCCAGTGCACTCTGACTCAGTGAGTTGAATGGGTTGGATTTGGCCCCAAAATGCCGACCCTTATTTTCGCTTCAACATTGCATTTTGTAAGAACAAATGTAGCAAAGCCGGAAATGTGCTTGGAAACATGTAGCATATATAACTAAAACAATATAACTTCAAGGTAAAATTAAAAGGATCATAATTGTGACATAACATTTAACATGATGGTTAACATTTTGCTATTTACATGTTTTTTTCATAGTTGTAAATTTGTTTATGGTATCATAAGAATCACAAGGGATTACAAATTCTAAATATACACTAAATAATTAAAGATCAATCACTACTAAATATAATCCCTTCTAGAATAAATCAACTTTATATTCTCATTGTCCCTTAGCTTCTTAGACAAACTCTTAGTGAAGATGTCAGCATATTGAGATGAAGACGGCACATGCAAGGCGCGTATGTTTTCCAGAAGAACCTTTTTCCTGAAAAATTGATGTCAATTTCAACATGCTTTATATGTTGATGACGAACTAGATTGAGCGATAGATGCAAAACATAAAAGTTATTACAACAAACGATTTGGTGGCCTTTCATAAATGAACACCGAGTTCAAAAGGTAAATTTCTTATCTACGTGGTTTCAGCAACTGCCTTAGCTACTACTCAATATTTTGTCTCCGCACTCGACCTCAAAATGGTGGCTTGACGTTCAGATGACCACGAAAATAAATTAGCTCCCTTGGGTGTGAAAGCACAGTATCCCGAAGTGGATTGATGTGGATTGTGACACCCACACCAATGTCCATTCGCATATGTTGTAAGAGCATGAAGAGATGACGGGAAAAATACTTATACCGTAGTCAATGATGCCACTAAGATACTGGAGAAAGTGTTTCAAAAAGCTAAAAAATAATAATGTATCTACACAATCTATGTGATCTAAATAAAATTTCATCGAAGTTCAGTTGTGTGGACAAAGCAAACATATGGAAGTTCTTGGATTGGTGGCCCAATGACACGGACAAATTCTTTTAAACACTCAAATGTCACAAGAATTACGAAGTGATGATTACTTAAGATTATGATTTCCGAATGCTTAACCAAGTAATCACTTGTTATAGCATATTTTGATTTCTTGAAATTCGAACAATCATTTTAAAAAATACATCTATATACACCCCACTCCACCCTTGATCAAGGAAAGTTTAATATAAGCTGCTAATAATTAAGCAGATTTCACATTTCTTTCACAAAAATGTATACGCTTATCCACATGGCTAGGTAATTATCATCCATTAACTTACAAATAAGCAGAGTTCTTTAAAAAAGTGACCCTATAAAAAGAGGGAATGCTAGTTAAAGAAGTCATTTGTGATGGGTAGAAAATAAGAAACAATTGCTAGTTATAGAACTCAAAACGAAGCATCATAAAGGCTTAATGGTAAACACCTAATTGAGTTTTTAAATTTCAATTTTGGTTTCCGCTTCTTCGTATGCAATATGATCGATACAACCAAAGTTACGTAAAAAGAAATGGCTTTTGAATCCACTTAGTCGAAGAGATTGTTTATAGTAACTATATAAAGAAAGGAAAAATGTAAAATGATATAAAAGATTGGTTCCGCTTTTAAATCATTGACTTTAAAGATAGCTTTGTTTATGTTCTTCTGAATAGTCCGACACATAGTAAAAATAATTCCTTCAACCACCAGTTTCTTCTTCTTCGATATATGGCATTGATCAAGTCAAGAATATAGCTCCCTCGGCTGCAACAGTCCTGAAAGTTATAGCCAGGCAACTATCAATCGTCATGCCTCTGGCACCTCATAACAAGAGGAGAAAAGACGATTCACTATTTCCATGTCTCGAACAAAAAGGGCACATGTGTCTAAGGATGAATGAGTTCTCTTCTCAAGTACCCTAAGTTTCACCAATCATACATTGTCATGTTATTTTTACCTTAAATAACCCTAAAACCCCTTAATCACAAATTGCAATCTTCTCAAGTACCCAAAAAAACATTTCTTTTTTCCTTTTTAAATAAAATTTAAATATATACTAGCCTAGTACTCTAGTAGCATTAGAGTGTTGGTTATGTAAAATATTGTGTGTATTTTGATTTGTGTGTGTAAATTGATAAAAAAAAGGTGGGTTTTAAATAGGATTTTCTTTGACTATGTACAATGCACAATGGCTCTGTCCAAATGGTTTTTTACATTGGGTACTATTACCCGATTTTATCCATCCGATTTCGGAAAAAAAAAAGACGGTGGCGGTGTTCTTTTTTTGGTACCATATATACCAATTAAGAGTACCCGCTTGTATCCCTTACTCTCCTAAACCTTTATCCTAAATATTCACGCGAGTATGTAGTCCATCCAAACATTAACAATACATTATTTGATTTAACTTATCTTATTGATTAACAAGGTATTAAAGGCCTGCGAGTTTTACAATACCGAAGTTATTGGAAATATGTTTGACACAAGCTACGATTTAACTTATCCGTTGATTAACAAGGCATTATTGTTTCATGAGTTTTCTGATAACGGATTCAGATTAGTACAATAAAATATCTAAAGGTAAATGAAAATATATGAAAGGGTAAAAATGGAAGAAAACAAGGGGAGATAATCATGATGAAAGTTGAATGAATGAATGAATGAATGAATGAATGTGAAGTTTTGATGATATATGAGGATACATAGTACCGACACATATAATTAATTAACGTTAGCTAATTAAGGAAATAGAGTAATTAGTCATCTTTCTAGTCTTGTGTATCAATTTCCATTCCTGGATATATAATATAATTGTAGAGAGAGAAAAACTGTGTTTTCATTGGTGACCTTTTATTATTATTCCCATTATACAAATTATACTTCTTTTTTCGATTTCGTTAACGTCGGAAAGCTGCCTAAGAAAGAGACCCTTCTCTCTTTCTCTCTCTAAACTCATTCTATATCTATATATATATACACACACATACATGACAGACATAATGGGTAAATGAGAAGATTACAAGAAAGAAAAAGCAAGTTCACAAGAACACAAAGTGAAACACACACACACACACATACATTTTTGAAACCTTTAATATATATATGTTATTATTATTATTATTATATATATATATAGTCATAGATATATAGATGTATGTTTCACACACAAACACACACAAGATCTAATGAGAGATCCACCCCACACCCATAACATCTACCCTATATATCTATATCTATAATAATCTATAACAATAATAATAATATGTATATGTATATGTATAGCCCACCTTCCACCTATGAAACCCTACCTAGGTTTATTGTTCTTTGCTTGTGGTTTTAGACCTACCCTTAAAAGAGAAAGATAAGAAACAAAACCATCCCATTTTAATCATAACATATTCACATATACATCTTTATTTAGAGAGAACATATTCATATTCATATTATTATTATTATTACAAGACTTGTAAAACTTCTTGTAATAATAATATTATTATTATTATTATTATTATTATACTTATGTGGGATCTAAACGGAAGTATGTCACCAGTGGAAGAACAAGAACAAGAAGATGACGGTGGCTCACCGCCGGTGACACGTCAGTTTTTTCCGGTGGAGGATAATTCTTCTGAGGTGGGACCCTCAGATTCTCCGGCGAGTAGCTTTCCGGCAGCTCATTGGTTTGGTGTTAAATTCTGCAACCAGCTGCAGTCATCTGATCATCCTTCAGCAGCTTCGGTGGCCGGAAAGACTACCGCCGGTGTGATTCCTCAGCCGCTTAAGAAGAGCCGCCGTGGACCACGGTCTAGAAGCTCACAGTACCGTGGTGTCACATTTTACCGGCGAACTGGCCGGTGGGAATCACATATATGGTAGGATTGTTGTTGCTTGTTGTTAATATTATATATATATATATATATATATATATATTATTTATCTTTATATTATTATTAGTGTTGTTCAAGAACACATTTTTATAACTTACTAATTAAATTATTTTGCATGACTCAACTCTAAGGGACTGTGGCAAGCAAGTATATCTAGGTAACACTACATTAAAAAATTTTATTATTGGTTTTGTACAAGAAATTAACATGATTTAATTTAGTTAACAACAAATAAATAAACTGTAGTGATTAATTACAATTTCTTTTATATAAACAGGTGGGTTCGACACCGCACACTCGGCCGCAAGGTAATTGTGAATTTGTGATCATATGGATTTATTAGTTTATGTGATTATGTAATTCTAGTTTTTTTTTTTTATATATAAAAAGGTGATTAAGTGTGTATAAGTTATAATAGTGTAAGTTTATTATAGGGCGTATGATAGGGCAGCTATCAAGTTCCGGGGTATGGAAGCTGATATAAACTATAACCTTGAAGACTATCAAGAAGATCTAAAACAGGTTAATAGGTTGATTAATCAGTGTTCTTATAAAGTATGTGTTTTTTCATTTGATGTGTGTGTGTGGTTTTATGTTTTCAACACAATATAGTGTGAGTTGTTGAAGCTTGTTTTAAGTACTTATGTGATGGTGTTTTGTGAAAAAACATGAACAGATGAGTAATTTAACAAAGGAAGAGTTTGTGCATGTACTAAGGAGACAAAGTACAGGATTCCCAAGAGGAAGTTCAAAATTCAGAGGTGTTACTTTGCATAAATGTGGTAGATGGGAAGCTAGAATGGGCCAATTTTTAGGCAAAAAGTATGTTTTTCCTTTTCTATTCTTTATTTATGATTCAAAATGTTTTCAATTTTATAGGTAATAGTTATTAATACACATTCACAATTACAAGTTATACATGAGATCATACATGATGGATGTATGCTCGTAGCAAAATCGTGTTGGTTATATACTATATACATTGTGAATTAGACATCTTGAATTACACGGTTAGCCGGTTAAATTTTTCGGATTATATTAACCATTTTAGTTTTTGACCATGTTATGTTACATGTGAGAAAAATATCCATTGCCACTCAATCCTTTTGTTTAAAAATATTTTTAATACTTTGGTGCACTTATTTAAAGTTATATGTTGTAACAATAAAGGAGCAGAGGATTTTGTATATTTATATATATCTGGAGATGCCTATGTGTAGCTACTTAACACATTCTTCTCTTTACTTTTAAGTTTGTTCTCTCCTTTTTCTTTTCCTTTGTGTTTTTGTTTTACTCATAGAGATGCTTCTCCCTTTTCTTAATAGTAAATAGATCAACAAACAAGACATTTAGGATATGTTTCCCCTTTTAGGTTATTTAATTATTAATGATGTTTTTAGTCAAGTTTGATGTTTAAGGTTTATGTGATTTAACAGGTATGTGTATCTTGGTCTGTTTGATACAGAAGTTGAAGCAGCCAGGTAAAGTAACATGTTTTTAACTTTTGAAGGACTTAGTTTGTCAAAGTTTAAACTCAAAAAGGTTTTACTAGCTAGAATTCTATTTTCTTATTTATTTTTTATTTATTAGGGCTTATGATAAAGCTGCTATTAAATGTAATGGAAAGGCCGCAGTTACAAATTTTGATCCAAGTATATATGAGAATGAGCTCAATTTGACCGGTAAAACATCACGCATTTTGAATTTTAGAAACCATTTGCTTTACGCTTTTTTATTAACTGAATATGAATGTTCTTTTGTTTTGTTGGACAGAATGTTCAAGTAGTAACAGTAACAATAACAACGCATCTTCGGACCATAATCTTGACTTGAGCTTAGGTGGCTCGACAACAAATGTGACCAATAATGAAGGAGAAAATGGTCATTTTGAAAGGCATGATCGTGTGGACCCGATTCAGCTTGGTTTTAGACCAATCGGATTGAATGAAGCAAATGCATTACATCTTTTGAGTCACAAAGAATCCGAATCGTTTACAACTCAAAATGAAATGAATGGATACAAACATTTTATGAGACCCGTTGACGCGTCTATACATCATATGTTCAATCCACCATTCTTAAGTTCATCAAGTCATCAAGTGAGTCTTCCTAAATCGCAAATAAATATCTATAATCTTACATGGATATTGTATTATTTTTAGGCTCAAAATTATTAATAAAGGCAAGTGGGAACTAGTGGTCTCATACCATATATACCAAAACATCATTTCACTTGTAGAGGACTTTTACTCTTTTAGCTTTTGCACGCTCAACACACATACACACTCATATATTGATATATATATATACATACGAATACTAATTATTAAATTGTAATATAACTTGTTGAATACGTACAGTTTTCAAGCAGCACATTGGAAGGAGGAAATGATTTACCTGTGACTTCAAGTGCAAGCAATGTTAATGCCAATGTACCTCCTGTACACCAAATCTATGCAATGAGTGCTGCAGCATCATCACGATTCCCACAACAAAGATTCAATTTTTGAATCCACGTACTGATTGGTCATTGTATATTCAATAATCTAGCTACCCAAAACCCTAAAAACAAAAAGGCAGGTAACCTAAGGTTAATTTCATAGTTTGTGTGAAAATGATGCAAGCAAAATGGTGATCTTCAATTTATTCTCAATGAGGAAAACGATAAAGAAAATTAGTAAATGAATAAAGACAACGGCTATTAAAAGTCTTCCAATTTTTATTTTTTTTGTTTGCTCCATTTTCGACCGAGGAGTGTAAAGAAATAGGGGAGGGATTGGGTCTTTCCCGTCCATTTCACGTCTAAGTTCGCTCTTTTTCACATTATCATCACATCAGCTAGAGACGGGGAGAGGGTTGGTGTTGCTATGTGACCCCGCTAGCCCATTGTGGTACACACGGACAAGGCATTTGGGGATTTGCTTAACGAATGATTATACAGCCGTTGTGCTCCAACTATTATAAAACGACCATATTTTAAATTCGAAAAAAATGTTTAATTATATTAAATCTCTAAATACTTTATAATCCAAATCATTTTCACACAAATTTCAAACGGATCTTTTTCATATGCTCTATAATTTCACATTAACCTTCTTTCTTTGAAATATCGAGTCATCGCTTAGCAAACTGTAGATGTACGTGTTTAAACATGGTTTTAAGTCGTAAAAAAGCAAAGCGTTCGTAAGAATTATTACAATTCAATCCCCATCAAACCGTCATTTCTCCGCTATTTTGATTTCAATCCCAAACACCATATGTTGTAACAATTTTCAATTCAACAAATGTATAACGAGTTCTAGGTATTACATAAGTTTATTTTAGAAACACGTAAATTTCCAATAATGTCAATTCCAACCTTTAGACGAGGATAATGACGAAACCCAACCCGATCTCAAGGCCTTCGATAAAGAGTTTGATGACATGTTCAATTACCAAGAATCAACAAGAAGCAATTATATAAATGCAATGGGAGTTCCTGATCGAATTGTGCATCAAATGAACTTAAAGTGAAGAGACATAAACACTAAATCACCAAATTTGTGCATCAACAAAGACAAAGAAAACTATCTTCTTCACAATACTCTAATGATGAACAACTTCAAAAAAATAGTTTCTAATATTCACGGAAATAAGTCATATTCGTAAAATGGAGCACCCGCACCGAAAACATCATTGAACAAGGCTAGAGGATATGAAAGCGAAGATAATTTGGGTCACTGATTAACACTCTAATAAAGCACAAAAAAAATGTTTCGATTTCTGTGTTATCAGCCGCAAGAATAGCAAACTTGATCACGGTTGAACGTGATACTACTACGAATGAGGTAGGGAATAGAAAACATTAGTGTTATGAGTAATTTTATTTAGTAAAATGTAAACTTTATTGTTTAATGATACATGTTTCTTTAGTCTTGTAATGATTTTATTGATGAATTCTACTTTGTATTTATTTTCAATTGGTTTTATTTATGTTAAATGTTATATTTAATAATAAAAATATTAAGAATGGAAGGGATGGGAGAGATGTAAAGGAGTAATAAAAATAACAAGATCAATGTTGAAGAAACAATAATCAAAGAATATAATAATAAGATCAATGTTGAAGACTACAACATATATGAGATTAAAATCAACATCAAATAAAAATAACAAGATTTATAAATAAAGGATTTTTAAATAATCAAGGTGTCTTCAAAAATTTTAGTTAAAGTCTTGTTATAAAATCAAAAGAGTAATAAAATGGTTTTAAAAGATTTGAATTTCAAGTAAATGGTAGGTGGAACCTACCCAATGAGGAAAAGTCTTTTAAATGTTTTATTATTGAAGACAACAAACAACTTAAAAGAGCTTAACCCAAACAAAAAAGGAATGTTATCTACACTGAAAAAAAAAAGGTCATACTACCATTTTGAGAATATCTTAAGCTTGGGTGTAATGATCAAAGAATGATGAATTAAACACCGGTAAATAAAGTTTAAAAGTGGAAAAGATATTGTATAATGTTCAAAACACAAAACAAGATAAAATGACCGTCGAGATGGTAGAAACACTTTCTTGATAGTTTTGGGTATATAAGTTAAAGTACTCTTGCTTAACTTATTACCCTATCCTTTTTGCTCTAACATTTCAATGTGCCTATGCAAGTAATCTCTCTCTAGTTTCATTCATATTTACATATTAAATTGAAGAATTGAAGAAGAGAGGTCAACAAAAAGAAGAACAAAATAGAACGAAACAAGATTAGCCTACTCAAATAGGCTCACGCGGAACCAATCTGAAACAAAAGTGAGCTTATACGATTTTATTACAAACATGATGGTGATTCTAATATCATGTTTGGTTAATCAAGCGAAGCGTTAAGCATTGAATAGTACTTAGCTACAAGCAAACTTACCATTGAGTTATATGTAAAAGTTTATTAGGGATTTTTAAGTAAGGTGAATTTGTTGTACACAATCTGATTCATATATATATGATGACGCACGTCTAGTTCGGACCCAATGGAGCCAAGGAGGCAAAGACAAACGTCATGTTTGGGTCTAGTCTAAACCACGAATAACTAACGATAGGATACTGGACAAATCACACGTATCAACAATATCGGGATCCGGAATCTACTGCAACTTCGGACCCCGAACGCATCATTAGCCAATAAAACATGGCTCAAGTCTTCAACAACATGATTGTTATAGAGTGTTGAGTCCTGAGGAGTTTGGCACACCCTAGCTTTCCAGATAAGCATTAACGGGAAGGGGGCAATATTCAAGAAAGGAAAACACGTCCAATATCGAAATAGATCATGAAACGTGATCACATTAATTGCGCCATGAATAACCTTTTAGACATTATAAATGCAACCCCAACAATCATAAGAGATGCATTCAATACATTCGCAATATTCACAATCAACACACATGTTTAATCTATCTCAATTCACATTTGATTCTTAGTTCGTCTTCACACTGACTCTAATAATCGATCCCCAGTCCACTTTAACTTTACACATACGTTATTTTCGGTTGTTGTTATCTAATAATGAATGACACACTCAACGTACCGTGTGGGGATGGTGAAGTTTCTTACATGTATGTTAATAATTCTAATAATTCAAAAGATGAAGTGACGAATGGAATGCTGATTAATGATGTCTTTGAAGTTTGAACATTAGATGAAAGAGATTATATTATTTTAACTTTATACGTGACTAAGACATTTGATGGATTGGGCATGTAATTTGGTTCATACAATTATAGTTTCTATAGAACAATTAGAAGATATAATGTATATTTTATTTAATCTGAGTTTAGTTTTTTTCTTTGATTTAAAGTTTAAACTTCTGGGTTTAGGAGAGGATGTCTTAAGTTCAAGTCACACAAACAATAAGGATTTAAAAGAAATTTTTTGTTATTTTTAAAAAGAAATCATATATAAGAACATTTTAATTTCGTAATTAATTTATCATAATCTATAATCTATATGCGACTCTCAAAAAATATTAACTGAAAGTCGGCCGGTCCTTTCCAATGTGGTGTAGTGGTAAGGAGCTTGGGTTTCTTAATGGAGACTCAAGTTCAATTCCCACTTACCCCATTTTGAAGGGATATGGGTGGCTCAATGAAGGAAAACTGAGATATTTGTGATCTCTAGTTCGATCATGAGGACATCCGAGTTTTACCACCGGTTGGCCTTCAGGCGGGTGGATTTTCTCCGGAACTGAAGATAAATTGAAGGCGCTTAAGAGCTTCGTACGACTGGGTTGGACTCGCTAGCGGTGGCCTTTTACCATTAGGCCACCCCGTACGTAGTACTTAGACATTTTTTATTTGTTGGCCATTCAAAAAGAAGAAAGGTGGCCCGAGAAAACTGTACATTTTGATGTAGATGAAAATAATAAAAAAAAATTACTTTGTTTAACAAAAGAAGTAAATACTCATATTGCAATTTGCATAAGGTAAAACAAAAGAGTTGTATTTAGTGTAGGGGTAAAATGTGTGGAGATGATAAAGTGTAGGGGGTTATGAAAAGAAGGGTGTTGCAGGGTCTGATTACGCAGTAACTTAATCGAGTAATAACATGAATGGTAAAGTGTCATGTATGAAAACACATAACTATTCTAATTAATAACATGAATGGTAAGTGTCGAGTAATAAATGTCATGTTGTTTTCTTTAAAAAACCTCAACACAAAACTATTATAATTAATAACTTAATTTTCTGAATTAACACAAGTAGCATATTATTTAAAAAATGAAAAAGTAGATCTAAATGGAACCTATTTGAGGTCTATATCTATACAAAATTTAATATTTAAAATATAAATGCAAAAGCATAAACTTTTAAAAACATAAAACTAGTTATGTATGAAAAAAGAAAACATAAAAATATAAACTTTTGAATACATAAGGTATGATGTTGTTTGAAAATCTTACAAAAAAAAGGATTTTTTGAAAGAGGATTTGGCAGAAGAATAAAAGTTTATTACTCTACAATAATAAATTATGTAAAAAGAATAAAGATTATTTCATCAATCATACCGTACCATCCTGAATTATGTTATGTATGCTACATGTTACAAAAAGGTTTTTGAATTTTAGTTAGACCATGTGTAGTGGTACGGAGAAAATGAGAGGAAAATTGTGTCAACTAACGTCCAGTCAACAAGAAGATTAATTGTATTTAAATGGTGTAGTGGTGGAGGACTGAAGGGGAGATTGGTGATAGATGTGTCACAATTTTAATGATTATATAAATAAAAAATCAATAAAAGTGAGTGGGCCCACATGCTTTTGCGGAGAAATATTTCTCCGTGGCTCCACTTCTCCTCCCACTACAGGTGGTCTTACACACTTCCAGATTTCATTAATAAAACAATTAACCTCACATATATTTACATATGATATCTCACAACTTTTGTTGAATTATACAAATAACCCCCACGGGTTTTTAAGACGATAATTACCCAAGTTTTTAATACGATATTGAAGCTATACCGCCCGAAGTCCCACTACATCGTTGTTGCTCCTACGCACAATTTTTTATTAATTATGCATATGCAAAAGTAAACAAAACCCCACCACGAAAAAGTTATCTATACATGGAGTTCTTATTGTCATTCACTTAAATCGTTGGAGTCAACACATAAGAGTGACTTAACTTAAGATTAAACCCGTGTAATAAACTTAAAAAATGTATAAAAATTAGGTGTTACTTATCACAAAGTTAGTAGGCCGTACTTGTTCTTATTCTTCTTGACTATAACTATATTATAGTTAAAAAAAAGGTATTTATTATCATAAATGAATATAGATCAAAGGTAGAGCCACAAACTAAAGCTAATGATATTTATTAATAATAGCTATAGAAGGTACATTTGGTAGATGTGTGTGACATAAAAGACTTAAACTTATGAACAACATGAAAGATGGAATCCTAACGGGAAGTGTTAGATGCTTACTTTTTGAGGATACCAAAGGATGTGACATCAAATTCATTGTTTCCAAATATAGTAATTTTTTGAAATAGTGAGTGGAACATGTTTTGTTCTGTTTTTCCTTTTGAGTTTTGGAGTTAACATGTGAAAAAAGTGAGGCTTTAATTACGATTGCGACTTCACTTGGGTGCTTGTGGGGCTCGTGACCCTTTCCCCTTAAACCGTGTAATATATATTTATTTACATCTTTTACCAGTTTTTTATTTGGAATTTGTTAACTAGTACATATGTATGATATTTTATTTTCAAATATAAAAGTACTTATAACAAGTTTCATGTAACACTAGAATGGACAATAAACTGAAATTAATAATTATCATCTTTTTCATTCCCCTTATTATACATACATACTAAACGCTACATACATGTTGTGGAGTGATGGTGGAGCATCAATCCTTACCATCTCATCCGCTGCTTAGGTGATAGAGACGTAACATCACTTTATATTAGCTAACCATATCCACATCCCACAATCTAATTGTCTTGACTTCATTCATAGTTTTAAGGGGTGTTTGAGATTCCTTATATTACTTTCTTATAACTTTTCATTAAGTTAATAAGTTACAAAAGTGTAACTTATGGAACTTAGCCTCTCACAATATAAGCAATCCCAAACACCTTATTACTTTTCAAAAAATTTATAATATATAAGTTGGTGAAAATAAGCAATCCCAAACACCCCCTTCGTAATCGATTAATTTTTAATATTATTTTATCATTTGCAAAATGTTTTGTAATTGTTTAACTCAAATGTCATTCATATCAAATGTCATTCATGAACATATGTAACAGAAGGTATTTCAATGGAAGACGCGAAGGTGAAGGCCACATAGATGAGCAAAAGGACTTCACATGTCCCCAAAGCAATACTCCACTATAGATTCTCTAATAATTTTGATTAAAATTAAAAGAACATGTATATATCATTATTTATTGGGAAAAATTACACAAAAAAGTTATGTAAACTAAACAAGTTTCTAAAACAGTCAAGAAAGTGTAGCCTTTACCAAAGTAGTCAACCCTTACTTCTGACAAGACAGAATTACAAATTTTGTTCTTTAAAATAAGACGAATTACGGTTCGTGTCCTTTTCTAAGTTTCCTTGCAGGCGGTGTACTTTAAACTTTTTTTTCCTACAAGTTTTGTCCTTTACGCTAACTGGGTTAGAAAAAGTCAGTTAAGTATGACATGTGCCAGACATGTGATGGGCATAATTGTAATTTTAATAGGGGAATGTATTATATATATTTTCTTTTCTTTCTCTCTTCTTTCTCTCTAAGCCACCACCATCACCATAAATTCCGGCCACCTCGTTGCAGATTCCATTCAACCCACCACCACCACCTCCTCTCCATCTCACAAACCGCCACCACACTTTCCGTTCACAAACGCAAACGATCCCTATCACCTGAACCCAACCCATCCTTTTCCAAAACCCGTATCCGAAAACCTAATTCACCTAACCCACCCACTGACCAAGATCAGTCGCACCCAATCAAGCGACTTAACAGTTGGTTAACTTCAATGGCTGGTGCAGCCCCATCTCTGCTTATCCTCCACCCCCGGTTCACCCGACTCGCCACCACTCTCTGCCCATTCACCTTAATCCACCACTTCACGGCCGCCGCCACTGGGTTAGAAAAACTCAGTGGCCTGCTTTGTCATCATACTTTCTTTCTTGACCTGCTTTGTCACACAACCGTCTTCTCTGGCGAGCCACCAACACTACAACCGGAACCCACCACTACTAATGCCTACCTCCCCCCCCTCTCTATCTCTCTCTCACACAAACACACACACACGAACAGCCACCGTCGTCAAATATTTCGGATATTGAAAGCTCGCTGGGTTGGACATGTGGGTCGAATTTGAGGGTGACGTAGTCTCCGATTCCGTCAACGCCGCAGCCTGAGAAGTCTAACCCGGGTCAGAGGTTGGCTACGGTGGCCGGAGCGAATGATTTGACGGAAGTGTAAACGGGTTCGGGTTCCGGGTTCGGGTTGGATGTGACACCGATTTGCAGCTGGGGGTGGGGTTGGATGTGATGGAAGTGTAAACGGGTTCAGGTTCCGGGTTCGGGTTGGATGTGACGCCGATTTGCAGCTGGGGGTGGGTGGAGGTGGGAGACGGGGTGGGCTGAAGTCGGAGATGGTGATGGTGGCGGGCGCCGGAGAAGAAGCAGTTGCGGCGGTGATGGTCTGAAGTCGGAGACGGTGATGGTCAATGACTGTCATCGTCGGAGATGGTGATGGTGGCTCGCCAGAGAAGAAGTAGTTGCGGTGGTGATGGTCGGAACAAGGTTGGGGGAGGTGGTTTTGTAAATATGAAAGAAGTTGCAGGAACAATATATGCAAGAACAAAAATGAAGAAGAAAGAGGAAGAAGAAGTTGCAGGGCAGACGAAAAGACAAAAATGCCCTCACATGCGCCTCACGTGAGGGCATTTAACTGACTTTTTCTAACCCAGTTAGCGTAAAGGACAAAACTTGTAGGAAAAAAAAGTTTAAAGTACACCGCCTGCAAGGAAACTTAGAAAATGACACGAACCGTAATTCGTCTTATTTTAAAGGACAAAATTTGTAATTCTGTCTTCTGACAATAAAAAACCGCCACATCACCTCCATCGACTGAGGTAACAAAAATATGGTCTATATTTTTAACGGTTTGTCCACGCTTTTAGCTATTAGTCTGCACTGTTTGGAGACGACAAAGGCTTAGCCCATGGTTTTTGGAGACGTCTAAGGGTTATCATGCGGATTTGACGGTTTAACCACTACTTTTGGGTGACGGCTAAAATTTCTGACAATAAAAAACCGCCGCATCACCTCCGTCGACTGAGATAACAAGGATTTACGTTTTTGACGGCTTGCCAACGTTTTTGACTATTACCCTCCACTTTTTAGAGACGACTAAGGCTTAGGCCGTGATTTTTGGAGACGGCTAAGGCTTAGCATGTGGTTTTGGCGGTTTAACCACTAATTTTTGGGTGATAACTAAAAATCTAATGACTATTTTGGTAATTTTTACTTATTTATTTGTTATTATTATTATTATTATAGTTAATTTTGAGTGGGGAAATTGAGTCAAAGGGATACTGGTAGTTGCTGAAAGGAAAAGGCAGAGGAAGCAATAATTGAGTGATGCAATAGTCGTTTGCCGACACCTCTTTCTCACGCCTATTTTGGGACCCCAACGCCACAAAAGCCCCATCTTGCTTTTTAAAAGGCTACATCATTATTCCAAGCTTTCTCTTCAATCCTTCTTTCTTTCTTTTTTTATTCATTTCTCTCTTATAATCTTATTTATAAATAAACCCAACTTCTCAATTCTCATCTAGTCTTCGACAATCAATCTTACTAATCCATGTAATATATCAAAATCTTAAATCAAGTCCCGATCGATAAACAAACACGAACAAAACGACTAACTCTCGTTTTTATTAATCAGAAAATATAACTCGAAAACATGATTACAATCTCTTAAACTTTGACTCTACTTAACTCTTGATGAACCCTTACTTGGTTGGATTTTGTGGTTTATAATGTCTAACCATACCTTTGTTTATATAGACAAACATTAACTTGCTAACCAAGATATTATCAATTAAAACTACAAAACAATTATGAAACATAACCAACTATGACGGACTTGTCATTATTGGTCCCTCAAGTTCACCGACTTATAACTTAAAGTCTGAAATTACATCCAACATTAAACTCGAGTCGGTGGCCTCACTAGTTGATGGATCGGTTAACGACTGTGTGCATGTATGCATGTGTGTGTTTCTTTTAAAACAGGGAGACCAAAATGTTGTCTTTAACAAAATCCTAACTAAACTTAAATCGAATGCAAAAGTTTTTCAAAAATCTTGTTCTTAAAAGATATACCTTTGTTCGGTTGTGTGAACACACATATATACATTGTAGTGATTGTACCATGAATGTTTGATCCGTGCAACTCCTAACATAAGTAACTTAAAAAAGTCTCCGTGTTGTTGGTGTCACAATGACGTGTCTATGGGACCTCATAGGTCTATATCTAGGATATGCTCCAAGTCAAATGTATCAAACATAGATAACAAGATATGTCGTAGTTTCAAGAGTTTCTAACAAGTTTAATTACAAATATATTGAATCAATGTTCATGTGAGTCATATTATAATCTAATTGTGGGCATGTGATGGTGACTATAGAGTTATGAACTGTCACATTTGTGTCAAAACGAAGCAGTAGAATTCACAAGGTATAATAGATATATCGTAAAAAAGTATTATACTTCTTCCGTCTAGTAAAATGCACCGCAGTCGATACATTTTAATTTACACGATCGTTAAACAACGCTTCTATTACTATCAACTTAAATACATTTTCTTACAAAGTATTATCATCAGAGCGGAAATTTATTAATTTATGCTTAAAACTTTGGTTTATAACTTGATCCAAAGAAGTTTATTTATATAAAATGAAAAATAAAAAAATAAAAACTTTGTGGTGAACTAAAACGAATTGGGCTTACTGCTTACTAAAATTGGGCTAAATTATACTATAGTTTTGTCAGGCTAAACAGGCCATGCTGGGTATGTATCATACGTTACTGTGTAGTCGGGTGGCCAATGATCATTATCACGTTGGCTGGGCTAGTGTAGTACCTTAAGCGAGCCTAAGCTCGGTCGTGTAGTGTGAAATTAATAAATAAAAGTCCAAAAGAGTAAAACTTAAAACTACACAAGCTTGTTAAGGCTCGATAAACCTAAACAAGTTTCTCATACAAGACTCAAGTTCGGCCTCAATAACTAAATAAGTTTTATTCGATGCTCGGACTAGGCTCAAGCTCCAAAAGGCTTATTTGCACCCCTATATTCTTTCTTTCTTTATCAATGTAGTAATTTAGATTCATAATTTATTTAGGTTAATGAGATAACGACCAAAGTGACTATTTTTATCAAAATCTCTTTGACTAACCTCCTCAAACAAAAAATATGTAAAATGACCCCTTTCTAAACTATTGGGTCTAACATATTAGAATTAACATCTGATTGATCTATCTAACACTCTTCCATTTTATACCCAACCACATCTAACCAATGTTTTAAAAACCGTATTTTACTTGTATCGGATTGGGATAAAAAATGGTACAACCGGTTGAACCGGATTATACCGGGAGGTTCAACCGGTTAAACAAATGATTTCATAACTCATAAGCAAATGATTTCATAACAAAAATAATCCAAATGTTAATCTATATTAAAAAAATAATACAAAAGCAATCAATTTTAAAAAAATTGTCTTAAAGTTTACACGTTTGAATGTTAATTCTTGTGTTAAAAATAATTTTGGAAAAATATGTGCCACACATATCAAAAAATTCTCGTACTTAAAACCGGTTTACCGGTAAAAACCAGTATTTTAGAAAAAAACCACCGGCACGATATTCAAGCAAACCGGCCAAAAATACCGGGCTCAAAATACCGGCTTACTATGCGAAATCCGGTCTAACCGGCCGGTTTGAACCGGTTTTTAAAACACCGCATCTAACACTTAAACGGTCAATCATTGAAGTATTCTGTCATGCTTCATATCTAATATGTTGGGTCTCAATATCTATTATGTCGGGCTTCATATTTATTTCGTGAGGCCCGACCCAATAATATTAAATACGAAAATGAAGTCCAACGGAATAGCTATGAGACTCGACAAAATAGATGTGAAGCCCGATAGAATAGACCCGCCGTTTAAGTATACATTTATTTTTGGATTAATATATATGCTTGTGTCAAAACCCCAAAATAATCAGGTCTGATAAAGTGCATAATTTGAAGCATGAGTGGAACAATAGCAGCAGAGAAAGCTTCATCAACAACCAAAACCCCATCCGATTTCCTCAAATCCATTCGAGGCAGACCCGTTGTCGTCAAATTGAACTCCGGCGTTGATTACAGAGGTTCAATTCTTACTTTATTCCGTTATTTGCACTGTTATTAACCCCTAATTTGGAAGCAATCGTGTTTAGGGTTTAATATCATGTAAATTTCATATATATAGCAATTTAAGTTATTTAACACTAATAATTCGGTCAAATATTGGCCATATTATGGGTACCGATATTTTGCCAAGGGACCGATAACCGATATCTCAAGGATGGTATATCGGCGATATCGTTTGCATAGTATGCTTATGATCATGTTTAAGGCTGTAAACGAACCAGATGTTCAGTGAATGGTTTGTGAATCGATCGGCGGGAAGTTCGTTTATGTTCATTCGTTTTATTATGTTCGTGAATGCTTGGTAATGTGTTCACGAACATCCGTTCATGTTCGTGTGTGTGTATTGTTCATGAAAGTATTTTGTACATCTGTTTAGTTTATCTAACCATTTTATATTCTTTTATTTATTACTCCTAACATAAAATAGGAAACCATATTCTCACGTTGTTTTTGCATTGTTCTCGTCTTCTTTCTTGTTATTCACATTGATGAATACATCGATCTCAATCTCTAGGCTCCACCGATTTTATTTGTGTTCATTTGTGTTCTTGAACCATTCGTGAACACACTTAATAAATGAACATGAGCATAACATCTCGTTTGGTAAGTGTTTGTAAACTGCTCGTGAACACATTATTTTTTTAAAACAAACACGATCAAGGCTTTGTTTGTGTTCGTTTGGTTCATTTGCAGTCTTAAATTTATGTTATCTAATTAGTGTCTTTGTTATACTCATTAGCGTATCCGAATGCTATCTTCTGCATTGCGTTTTGTTACAGCTGCTTATTTCAAAAAGCATAAGCAGATTTAAAGGCAATCTAAGATTCTAATCGTTGCATTTTTGTCCACTACATTACTAGTATCATCCTAGTGTGTACCGTTGTTTTGATCCCGAACCATGTGTTAGGTTCGGTGTATGATAGTTGTAACATAGGTCCCGACACCTCTCCGGCTAGGTACATTACTACATTATGTTTGGAGTTTTGAGGAGGTGTCTTGTTTCTTATTTTTGGTTTACAAAGCTTGTTTTGGAGATAAAAGTTAAGTTCTCGGGAGTATGCCCCCCCCCCAAATTTTGTGATGTAAAAGTTTGCCAGGCAAATGCCCTTTAATAAAAAAAATCATTGCAATTTTAGAATTTATGTAAATCTTGGTGAATTTATGTGAATCTTGATGAATTTGAGATTTTTTATAATAGTCACCAAACAGTACTAAGAAAACACTCTTTAAATCCATTACACAGGTATTCTGGCTTGTTTGGATGGATACATGAATATAGCAATGGAACAAACTGAAGAATATGTTAATGGACAGTTGAAAAACAAGTACGGTGATGCGTTTATTCGAGGAAACAATGGTATGTTTTTTCTATTTAATTGTTTAAGCAACTACTTTTTGCATGAAATGTACATTGGCGTTGACTTTGATATCTTCTTTTGCAGTTCTTTACATCAGTACATCAAAGAGGACAATTGCAGAAGACGAGTAGCTCAAATGCTCAACTCAAAGTCATATCATGTTCTGTGCTATTCTGTTAACGAATTGGTTTTAATCTTCAAAGTTTAGTAAGTTTTTTCAAGACTGTTAATATATTGAATGTTGACCCGAATTCTATTCGCTTCTGACCCGTTTAATGTTTAGTTCACAAGTTGAGTGATTCGTTTGTTTTAGAAATAGTTTGTAGTATTGTTGAAATAAAACTTTGGTAGTTATATAACTGCTTAAGAATGCTAGCTTAACCCATATTAAAATATAATGTAGTGGTTAAAATTGGTTGTCTTGAACCTTTGGTTAAGTGGTGTTATGGTTCACCGAATCACCGGTCAGCCATACTTTAAGAACCGGATTATTTAAACCCCGTGCAGTTTTTTTGTCAAAGAACAACGCGTCTTCATCATGTGTATAAAGGTTGGCATGTATCCAACTAAAAGCCTAAAAGTCAAGCAGGCAAAAGTTTGGTAACAAAATTTTGTAGTATTATGTTGGATAGTGGGTACAAATTTATGATTTTGTGTAACAGAAAAAGAAAAATTAAAATTGTAACTAATGTTACCATACCATGTGATATATGTTGCTGAACCTTTGCATATCTGTTACACTGCTACTACCTTTAGCGTTGCAAAACTGTCGGTAATACTTTTATCGCAAAAATATATAGCTGTTAAAGCTGATTAAAACGATTTGCGACAATTACGTTTGTTGCAATTGTGTAGTAATGGTATATATCACATCAAAAAAAGTAATATTTTTTCTGAAAATGAAAAGTTAAGAAAGACAGTGTTTTGGTTCAATGAATCAACTCATACCAAATCAACTCAATTATCCTCTTTTTTAGCTATCACAATTGTCAAACTAAATAACTAATAACCTACTTTTTAAGACAGAATATGTTTATTGCAAATAATATGATATGATTGTTATGACAGTAACAACATATTTATCTTGAAACATGTTATATAAAAGATATTGTTATATTATGATTTTGGATTATAACAAACATTACAATAGATGTAAATTTTACAAATTCAAAACATAAATTTTAGGGAAAAACATCCGCCACGGTGATCTATGTAGGCATGTAGCGACCACCTCTTTTGCTTAGTCATCGCCTTTCGCTGATACGACGGCATAGAGTGATTCCATCACCAACCGGAAGCTGACAGATCTCCACTCTCGGGTCAGCAGCCAAAGCTTTGTTAAGTTCTAACACGAAGTCTCTGTAATACCGCACATATTTCCTAAGCGGCGCGTCTGGTGGGGCCACCAACGATCCGTTCCACAGAGTGTTGTCGTAGCCGATCACTCCTCCAATTTTGACAAGGTCAATTAATCGTTTGTGGTAGTTCAGGTAGTTGTCTTTATCAGCGTCCACAAAGATAAAATCAAAACTTCCGTGAAACTTTTTCTGTAAATTAATAAGAACATCATGCTTAGTTCTTAATTCTTAAACTAATACTAAAATATTACACATCATATATATATATATATATATATATATATATATATACTTACATCTTCGACCATTTGATCAAGAAGTGGTAGCGCAGGACCTTCTCTAAAATCGATCTTGTGAGCAACACCGGCCTTTTCAATGATGGGAAGACCGATTTCATAATTTTCACGATTTATGTCCAAAGCCAATATCTAAAAACCATTAAAAGAAAAATTTAAGCCATCAATATAGCACAAACCGTAATTTACATGTCAGTAGAGTCTATCAGTTTTTCCATAACAGGTTCTCATATACCTTTCCATCATCAGGGAGAGCTAGAGCAGTAGACAAAAGTGAATAACCGGTGTAGACACCGATCTCCATTGTGTTCTTGGCGTTGATGAGTTTCAAAAGCAAGTTTAAAAACTGTCCTTCGTCCGCGGATGTAGTCATCAAGTTCCTATATTTTCATATCATAAAGTTAATGTTTTTATATAAAGAAATCAATCTTTAACAGCTTGGTAAATAAATAATAATTACCATGGGTGTTTAGCAGTAACTTCACGTAGTTCTTTCATAGGAGCAGGTTCTCTAGGGTAAACACTAGTTTCAAGTATGTATTGATAAAGTGCATCACTTTGAAGAAGACTCTTGTGGCCAACTTCTTGGTGTTTAGCCGGTTGGTTCTCGCTACCGTTGGTGACCGCGGCCATGTGATCGGATTATATGATGATATGAAATTAATTACTTGTGTTATAGATGAAGTTGTGAGCTTGGAATAAATGAAAAATGTTAAGGTATTTATAGTGGGAGAGTATGAAAAAGAGTTGGTGAAGTGGGAGGGACTTTCCTTTCTAGTTCTCTTGGTGGGCGAAGAGTTGGTGACACATCTTTTATATTTTTAATTTTATTATTTTTTAATATTTTATTATTTTTATTTGTATTTGAAAGATTCAACTCATGAACCTTTAGTTAGTTAAGGTAGGTCATAAATTGATAAGCAACTTATTCTTCTTTGTTAGATGTCTCATGCATAGTCATGGGTTTGGTTATCCTCAACTGGATTAATCAATTGGTTTTTAGTTAATCGATTTGGGTTTGATTAATTTAGTTATTTTTTTGGTTTCAGTTTGGTAACTAAAATTAAATTTGGGCTAATTTTTTTTATTTAGAAATACATGAAATGTATGTATAAATACATGAAATAAATGTATAGATACATGAAAAGAAAATTTAAATATATGAAATGGAAGTATAAAAGCTACAAAAATTTGAAAATTTGAATGGTTCAGTACTTCAGTTCAGTTAATTTCAATTAACCAAGGGTACAAAAATAAACCGACAATCAATTTTTGCTTAATTTCAGTTCGGTTTTGTTGGTTTTTAGTTACCATTCAGTTATTGCTCACTCACTCTCATGCTTGAGTCTTGATTTTGATGATTTTCTTTCGTAAATAATTGAAGATTATATGTATGATGTGAACTACGATTTATCTTATTTAATTGGTTAGCGGTATTGGCAAAGTTACATGAATTTTCTGGTAAGGATTCATTGTATAATTAAAGAAAGTAATCAATTCATATGTTATATTGTTATTATGGTAGTTTAAGGTTTAATGTGTTATTTATTTAATAACATATGTTATATATTTAATACTAATTAAGTTTCCAACTGCCTTCATTATTGTTAGAATGTATTTGTAAAATTAAAAAAAGATTAGCAACATGTATATGCCACTGTGCCGTGTAGATATAATTAATATTGATGACCAATTCTCGTAATGATTAATTGGTATTTATTTCTTAAAAAAGTTGGTTTAAATGCTAATATGTCATTATAATCGAGTTAAAGTCTTAGTTGAATTGTTCCGTTTAATTTTAAGCCTGAGCTCGAAAAACATCATGGCTTGACTCGGGATCGACTTGTGAACAACCGTAATTATAATTCATAGTTACATATAATAATAATTTATTTGTGATAAATATACGCTAAAGAGATGACAAGATGTTAGCATTGTGAGGTGTACGATTTTCAAAACTAATATTTTAATAGTGCACGTAAAATATTTATTTAAAAATAAATAGGTTGAGGTTGGTGAAGGGCATGAAGAATAAAATAATTGGGTTTGGGCTTGGTGAAGGGCATAAAATATACAAAATAAAAATAAAAATGTTTTTTTATTTAGAAAAATGCAAGTGGGTCCCGTTCACCAACTTTTATCCTTCGTCTCTGACGTGACTTACACCTACTTTCTCGATTACAATATATTTTCTATGTTCTAAATAAGTTACATTGTAAAGAATGTGTACGTACGTGTGTTTTAAAGTGATTATTTCTTGAGGTGTTGATCGTGTCACATTGACGAGTTCTCTGAATTTTAAATTGATGGATTACATTGTTTGATTAACATTTGTGTCATGTATACAGTTACAATCGTGTAATCTTAACATGACTAATTCAACCATTTACCCACATGTGTTATCTGTTTATGGGTACTGGGTAATTATCAAAATTGTAAATATGTTATTTGGTTGATGGGTTGTAAAAATGGGTTGGTTGGCCACTTAACAAAAACAGCTAAACATGTCAGTCTAAACACGACACTTTTAATTAAGCATGTCAACCTAAATACTACTTGTTCATTAAGCATGTAAAATATAACAGCTTAAAATCTAACTATTTTTATATCATAGTTTAGATATGTCCATGTCAGAAATTGAATTGGTATCTCTAATGATTTGATAAAAATAATTTAAGTTTGTATTGAATGTTCCATGAATATAAAATTGTTGTGTATATACAAAAAGAAGTTAGGATGAAAACATAAAAAAGTTAGGATTATGTAAGATGACATTCAAGTGTTTATTTAGCACTAAGTGAGCTTTGAGCTCACATGACTTGCTTGGGAGTTTTACGAAATTTCGTTTTGATAAGTTAGTTATTCTTGACGGAGTACATGTTGTATGTTTAATTTCTTATTTTAATTATTTGGAACTACACATGTCGAATGATGATTGTTTTATTTGTATTTAAAATAGTACCACTTTCATATTATATTCAATTGATTGATTGATTGTTTCGTAAAAGGTTGCGGTAAATGCATCTTATTGGTTTGACCTTTTTATATGAAGTACGATGAAAAGCTTAGAGCATCCACAACAACAAACTCATATATACCACTACATCATCACCACGTCATATTTCAAACTTTTATAAAAAACCTCACTTTCTTTCATAACAACAAACTTTCACAAGCCCTATTAAAAAATATTAAATATGTATGCATGTGTGTAATATTACATAATATGGGTGTATGAGAAGAGGGGAGGGGAGGGGGGGGGGGGGGGGGGGGTATTATAAGTTTGCTTAAACAAACATGCAACAAACATTCATGCTCCACATTGGTTGAGTTGGGTTCCTTTCATGTTTGTAGGTTGACACATAGATTTGGACATTGGGGAATGGAGCCCCTTGTAGACGCTCTTAGAAGTTTAGCTAGGATACGTTTAAGCAACCTCAAAGACCTATCGCCCACGAATATTTTAATTGAGTATTCAAATGCCAAATCCTATTTAAAATATTGTTGGGTTTGTGTGATTTGTTTAAAATTACATCAACTTCCATTATAAGTTTTAATGTTACGGAGATTTCACTTATTTGGGTAGTTTAAATCTGTATCCGAATTTAGGTTATCCTAAATTCAAAATTATTAATGTTTGGTCTGTATTGAACGCCCTTTGCTGATAAGTTTCCCCTTCCCTTCTATGGAGCTTGTAGGACATGGCTTTAGCTACAAGGTAAGGAAGTGATCAGACCCAAACCGATCATAGACAACCAAAGGTCATACATTTGATCCCGAACATGGGTAGATCTAACAACTTTTTATGAAATAGTCTCCGCTACCTCTCAACTTTTTTGACAAAGTACACTTTTAATGCAAAAATATTTTTTTCTTTGTTTTATGTATCTGCTATCTCTGAACAAAAACTATCAGCCCGCACTACTCTCAATTTTTCTTCTAGATACACCATTGAATTCATGATAAAACATCAATGGTTAACACCAAGGGTGGGATATGTCAACATGTAAGAACGAGGTTCCATGAAGACTAGAATGTAGCTAACGTATTAAATACATAGTTTTCTTCTAAGCATATGATCAACTTCGCTACAAATTCATAGCTAGAAATAGTACCATCCACAATATATAAATATTACAAAATAGAAAGAATCTCTAGACAAGCGGGAATGTAGATCATTAGATGTAGTGTTAGTCAAAGTTGGAGGGTCACGTTGTGTATTACTTTAGATGTAGTGTTCCAAGTCACTTTGACTTTGGTGTGTTACCAAAATATGCAAATCGGACCCATCACACGTTGTTGTTTAGGTAATTTGTATAAATTGTTTTATAATAATTATATACAATCTACTAAGTACTTTTATATCACTTAAGTGATTATATCTTATGCAGTTTTTAATTGTATGTATTTTAAATAACAAAGATTTTTTTTTTAAATGTATGTATTTTAAGAAATGAGATTTAGGATTGGAAATTGTCAATTGAAATTTGTGTATTAGATTTATAAATTTGTTAAAGATGTTGGAAAGTGGTGTCGGTAGAAGTGCGTGCTAGTGGTAGAGGTTGTGGTGACCGGTAATGAGAGAAAAGACGAAGGTGATGCTGGTGTTGCAGTGTTGGCAATTATGGTGCATCAACTAGTCGAGTCGAAACAAGTAATAAGTAGATTGGGAGAATCGGATTGCATAAATACAAAAAGGAGGTTGGAAGAAGAGAACATGCTCATATCACATTTGTTACCCCCTTTTCTATCTGTTATCCGGTTTATATTACTCATCGAAGGTTTGTTGTATGACTTGTATCATTCGATTGGGCTACTAGATGGGCTATTTGATTGGGCTTAGATGGGTTCACAACAAGTAGCTAATGATATATATATATATATATATATATATATATATTTAACTTGACTTGAGCTAACAATATTATTAATGTTGTCAAAGATCAAGATTATATCGAATTTTAACTTAGACTTAAGCTCACTTTAATCAAACTTGAACTTTTGAACTAAGATTACTTGTCTTTGTTATACCTTGTATATTTTTGAGTTGTTGTATGAGTATCTCCTTAAATGGGCTCGGTATTTCCTTAACGCTATGTGTTAAAGACGAGATTGCATAAAAGTTTAGCCCAAGTTATTAACGTTAATATCAGAATTTTCTTTGTGGTTGTATCACGATATCAAACTGAAGTTCAGGTTCACACACTAGAGAAAGAGAATTTACTTTGTTATTCAACAAATACATAAAATTGGGTTATTACGTTTTCTTAGACAATTGCCAATGGGAATTTTCAAATAAAACTAATAAACAATTATATATTTTAAATAAATAGAGACCAAGGCAATTCTATATATAGTGCTTGCTTTGTAAGATTTCTTTATTGCTTTTTCTGTGATACAGAAAACAATGCAAGTTTGTTGTAGAGGTGTGTGAAGTGGTTTCTTTTCGTAAACTGATTCGTATTGTAAACCGATTCGATTTAATCAACTTTGGTCAAAACCGGTTTGAGGAGAAATATTCGAACCCTATGCAATCGGCATGGTTGGTTTGAAACTAGTTTGGGCCAGGCTAGAACCAGTTTGGCTCAAACAAACATTATGCGCCATTGGTGTATTTTGTTATACTTATAGGTGGGGAACATTACCTCACTATCATCTCAACCATACAAAGCTCCATGCCGCTTCCACTCCCCACCTTTACCTATCAAGAGATGAGAGAAATGAGAACACAATATCTTACTACTCTAATAAATAACTACTAATATATGCCACTTGTCATAATCTCATTCATTCTCATACTTTTTAACCCATTTTCTAAAACATGGATCCTACATGGGTCATTACCCACCCAAATTATTGTTGTTCAAACCTACCATCTTTTATTCCAATCAAACCCTAAATCCCAAAATTCTCCCCACTCCATCACTAATATCACCCCTCGGCCTCCACCACCACCACCACCAGTGCCAACAACGAAATAGCCCCTCTCCATGGCCGCCATCACCACCACCACTATCGCCCATCTCCACTATATCTATTATATATATATACATATATGACGCACAAATCTACTACATATATATACTATATAAATACATTCACACCAGCCGGCAGCCTCAAAAACCCGAAATCTCTTTCTCTCATCTTCACCTGGTAATAATATTATTATTATTAACTCTTTTCTTAATCTAATTCACTTTATTTCTTATTCAATTGTCTTTAATTTCACAAATCATGTCGATTACATGTTTTTGTATGTTTTGATCGAATTTTGATATTAGATTGATTGAAGGTTTTGGTTTAATATGTTCAATTTAAGATTTGTGTATTAATTAGCAGATTTGTTGTGATAACGGTGATAGGTTAATCGTTGTTGATTGATTGATTGATTGATTATTATTATTATTATTATTATTATTATTATTATTATTAAGAAGGTCCTTACAGAAACAATAATGTTAGTTTAAACATATAGCTAATCAACAGTTTAATTTCTTGAAGCTCAACATCCTGGGACAACTCAAGATCACCTACAAATATTTAACATCAAGATGAAAGCTAAATTGAAGTCTCATCAGATGCCTGAGCAGGTAACACGTTTATTTATGAAATTGTTTAATACTTTGAGACTTTTCTACATCTTTTTGTTAACATTGACTTTTATGCGACTATACTACTATCTTTTCTTCAGGTTGTCTTTTGGAAATGGATCTCACCCAAGATGTTGGGCATGGTAACCCAGACCTCAGTATATAATTGGTCCATTGAAGGTACGCTGCCTTTGTCTTCTCTGTAGTGAGGTACTCGATGTTTTATTTCTTTTTGTCTTATGTAAGTTGATAGGTTTAAGGCTAATAGCTTCTAAACTTGGTTGGTCATAATTAATTCATACAGGTGATTCTGAACCCGTGAAGATGTTTGATATGACAGCCAATTTATCAAATAATAAGATAATTAATTACAAATGTGATCCATCTGAGAAATGACTCGCTTTGTGGACTTTTGACATTCTAGAGGATGAAGGTAAATATTGTATTAATGTTTGAATTAACTAATAGAGTTGTTTTCTACTTTTTCAAATCATTATCGTGTTATGAATTTGCAGAAGACCAAAAATTGGAGATTACCAAATGTGGGGCTGGAGATAATTTCAGGTCAGCAATTCATAATCATCATTAGAGTGTGTTTTTAATTTGAATGTTGGGTACTTGGGTTGACATTTTGATACATTTTTGTATAGTTTTTTAATCATTAATTGAGACTACAGTTGACCATATGTATATTGTGATTAAAATTGAGAGGTACTCCTATAGTCTCAACTAAATTCGTTGGCATATTTTTGCTATATAATCTGGTCAACTAATTGCTATATAATCTGCAATTTAATATTTTTTTTTTTGAAAATTGACTTTCATTAAAAACAAACACAACCAACGACTATCACCAAGACGGAGAAAGACGCCGAAAGCCAAAAACCAAAAACAACAATCACGTTACATCAAATAAACACCATCTTTTCCAATCCACTACCCCTATCTTAGATCTATTTTTGTACCAAAGAAAACCCAAAGATTTTATATCCGCAACCATTTCTACCACCTTAGTGTTCTTGCCCGAAAAAATCTTTTCATTCCTAGCCCGCCAAATCCTCCAACAAGTAATGATGACAATGCCATGAATAATCAATCTCTTGTTCCCCGTCGCACCACTAACCTTATGCACTTCCACCAGATCATTGACATGGAAAACAAAAGATCTAGGGATGTTGCACCATGAACCAATCGCATTCCAAACAGCCATAAAAATGAAACACCCGGTTAACAAGTGCTCGAGCGATTCCTCATTACTCTCACATAAAGCGCAACTATGATCATCACAATGCAAATGACGTCTAGCTAAAGCCTCATTGGTTGGAAGAGAATCCAGAACGGCCCTCCACATAAAAATATTACATTTTTTCGGGACCCAATCGCTCCATTGAAAACCGAAACTCCCAGCATCCACAACGGACCGCACCATCCATCTTTTAATCGACGAAACCTCGAACTCTTTGCAGCTACCAACCGCCCAAGACCATGAATCTTCACGGTCAACCATCACCACCCCTTGAAGGAGATCTTCCAACTCTTGCTTCTCGATCACCTCCTGTTGGGAGCAAGGAGCTCTAAGCCAATCCCACACAATGCGACGAGAGGATCCAGTGACCACCAACCGATCTGCTAACAAAACATTTTTATGTTTTTCTACCGCATATAAGGACGGATACTTGTCCATAATCGGCGCCGAACCCAACCACAAATCCATCCAAAACAAAACTTGGCGACCATTCCCAACTGTGGCCCGGATCACTCTATTAAAACCCACACCATCAACCTTAAATTTGTTCCAAAACATAACACAATTCTTCCAAACCCCGGGAACCCCATTATTAACCGGAGCAAGCCCCCAACCGCGCGAGGACTCGTGAATAGACAACACTACTCTTCTCCACATCGCGTGATGATCGTTTAGAAATCTCCCAAGCCATTTAGTAATCAGCGCTTGATTATTAACCTCTAAACGAGCGATACCTAAACCCCCTTCTTTTATAGGTTTGGTGACTACCTCCCAAGCCACCCATGACATCTTCCTCACTTCATCCGAACCACCCCATAAGAACCTTCTCATCAAAGTTTCTAAATCATTGATAACCTTCTTGGGTGCCTTAAAAAGCGAAAAATAATAAGTGGGAAGACTATCCAGCACCGATTTAATAAGGGTTAACCGACCGGCAATAGATAACGAATTAACTTTCCATTTAGAAAGCCTCTTCTTGAACTTGGACACAACCGGTTCCCAATTAACCACCCTATTCATGTTAGCGCCAACCATAATCCCTAGATAAGAAAACGGGATTCTACCCGGCTTACAACCCATGAAACCAGCTTGGATATCGATCTCACCATCTTCTACACCTACTCCAAATAACACTGATTTATGGAGATTAATCTTTAGCCCCGAACACAAGTAAAATATGCGAAGAATACGTTTCAAGTTATCAAAATTAAAAGAAGACCACTCTCCCATAATCATAGCATCATCCGCATAAAAAAGATGGGATAAAGTAGGACCTTCATTAGGAAGAGTAATACCATGAAACGCACCTATATCACAGGCTTGTTTCAACATACCTGAAAAAGCCTCCATCAGAATAATAAAAAGAAAAGGCGATAGCGGGTCACCTTGACGAATGCCTTTATGACACCCAAATTCGAATGTAGGAGATCCATTAACAAGAACAGATGATCTAGTCGCCAACAAAATACCACTAATCCAATCACACCAGACCGAAGGAAAACCCATCTGAGAAAGAACCGACAACAAGAACTCCCAATTCACATTATCATAGGCTTTATCGAAGTCAATCTTGAACATAAAAATTCTTCTCTCCCTCTTCTTAGCCCAAGCAATAACCTCATTAGCCACCAAAGGGCCATCAAGAATATATCTCCCGGATAAGAAAGCCGACTGATGCTCTGAGACAATCTTATTCATAACCGTTTTGAGTCGATTCACTAAAACCTTCGACACAGTCTTTAAAATACTACCAATGAGACTTATCGGTCTAAAATCCCCCAAAGATGACGGATTATTAACCTTAGGAATTAAGGTGATAAAAGACGATCCAACCCCCGAACAAAAACTTTTAACACTATGAAAATGATCAAGAATATCCGCAAAATCCTTCTCGAACAACTCCCAAAAAAACCGAATGAACCTAAAATTAAAACCATCCGGCCCAGGAGCTTTGTCACTACCGCATTCAAAAACCGCCTTCTTGATCTCATGCACGGAAAAATCATTGATAAAAAAATCCGCCTCCACCGAAGACAAGACCAAAAACCCATATCCAATCAACCGAGGCCGATGTGTAATAGATTCTTTAAACTTACCAGCAAAGAAACGCAAAACTTCCTTTTTAATGAGAACCGGGTTTGTTTCCCACGCCCCATTCACTTCCAAACCCGGAAAATAATTTGAAGCTTTACGTTTATTAATAAAACCGTGAAAAAATCGAGAATTTTCGTCTCCATGAATCGCCCAATTACACCGAGCCTTTTGCTTCAAATCCCGGTAATAATGATTATCCAACTCGCCTAGCCGTCTTTTAATTTCGCTTAAAGACCATGTCTCTTCTTCCAACAAATCCCGAACCTCCATGGTTTGGTCCAAATCACGCAACTCTTGCTCCAATAAAACCCTTTCTTCCTTTTCTTTGGCTTTACAATCGATCGCCCATCTAGAAATAGCATCACGCAAAGCTTTAAATTTATACAACAATCTCGCGTCCGGAGAACCATGAAACGAGCCATCAACAAGCGTCTTCTTAACCAACGTCCCAAAATCCTCTCTACCAAGCCATGAATTGAAAAACCTAAACGGTTTGGGACCATAGTTCTTGGAAGAACCAATTTTCAAAACCAACGGACTATGATCCGGCTTATTCCTTTCGAGGGCAATATACTCCGCACACGGCCATTCCATAAAGAAATCCCAATTAACGAAGATTCTGTCAATACGGCTTAATTTATTTCCTGCAACAAAAGTAAAACGCCTCCCTTTCAAGGAGTACTCGTGAAGATTCGAATCATCAATGAAATCGTTAAACTCATTGGCCTCACCCACATTAAACAAAGAATTCCGCCTATCCTCGGCACACCGAACCGAGTTAAAATCTCCTGCCACAATCCACCTCCCATTACCCTCCCCGATCAAATCACGAATTTCCCTCCAAAGTGCTAGTTTAGTAACTAGATTTTGAGGAGAATAAACATTGAGAATATGAAACAAGCTACTCTTTCATTTCATAGTGCCCGAAACTAGAAGCCAATTATTATTCTTGACCACCCTTTCCATACGAAAGACTTGGGAATCCCAGATCGATAATAACTCACCCGACCTTCCAGACGAAGGAACCCAATCAAATGAATACTCACCATAACCCCAAAACCGTCCCACATCCACAGAATCCAAGGAAACAAATTGCGACTCTTGTAAAACAATAAAACTAACCTCATGATGGACTCGAAGACCTCGAATCCAATCGGCTTTGCTAGAACTCCCTAACCCACGAATGTTCAGAGAAAAAACATTCATTGAAATTAAAAAAAAATATTTAAAGAAGAAGTCTCAATAATTATTTAGGTCTATTCAAATTAAAAAAAAATCTATAATTATAAATCAATAACTTAATTAAGTTAGAGTTTTTTATGGAAGATATTCTATAATTATAATTAAAAAATTACAATTACGGGTTATGAATATAATATGGTCTAACTTATTTTTCCTATAAATTTGACATGTTTCTATATTTGAATTTAATCACAATTTATTAGTTCCAAATTCACTCAAGATACTTTTGATCAAAATATTTTCATAATTTAAAATATATATAAAATTTAAAATATCGCTAAACCAACTATTAGATTACCAGATTCACTATCTTATTGGCTTTGATTTTCTAAATATTATATATCATAAAGTATAACGTTACTAAAATTATTCGGTTTATCAATTGTTTCATTACCTGTTGGAATTATTATTGATTCTGTGGAAATTTAGTTCTAATGTTAGTAAATTTATAAAAAATGCTCTCTATTATTCTATTGTTGGTGAATTTATACTAAGTTTAAATTAAAAGTAACAGGCATGTAGGAACATGAGCAGGCTCGGTTCAATTCCTTAATGGACGAACACTGATACCGAATTTTGTTCACTAACATGACAGTCTATTTGTCCGACAAAAGCTTAAGGCACAAACACAAAGAAGGTATCGTTCGGTTCGAATCGTTTCGTTTACAGTCCTATTGGTTACTTCTCAATTATAATATGAACAAAGGAAGTATATAAATGAGGCTTGAAATGGTTTGCTTTTACCTTCATTGGCAAAAGAAGATTTGCTAATACAGGTGAAGAGGTAGGTCCCAGCAGAGCCCAGTTGGACCCGCAAGACTCACCTTGAAGAGGGACGTCTGCGCAAGGACCAACTGGTTCCGCAGGACCCACCATGCTCAGAGATGAATACCTTACGCGCAGTACGCCAGCTGTTACCGCTGGGAAAGCCTCCCAATGGTGAAGTACCCCGCCTGTCCCCGCAGCTGCGGATACAAGCCATCAGGGAAGGCTACCCACACTAATAGCAAGGCTACACGCACAAGGCACTAAATAATTCAGTGTCACCTGAAGGAATGAGCAAGGCGGGAATACTCCCACCCAAATGAGCCAGTCCGTATGCTTCTGGAAGATCTTTTGTACTATACCTGCCAAGGTATGGACAAAATAGACAAGATCTGACCAAAGCAGCCCATGAACCAATCACAGGGTGACAGCTCACCGACAAACAGTACGAGGAGCATGCTCTAGTACTGTTTGTCACTATTAGCCGCTGCCTACTCACCAACCCTTGTCGTGGCACGCACATAGCCTGCAGTTGGTGGAAAAGGAATAGTACACAGCCGGCCTGGTCACTATCAGCCGCTGCTTACCCACCAACCAGCATGGCACGTGCGTAGCCCGTAGTTGGTAGAACAGAAATATTATACAGCTGGCTGTACCTGCTTGGAAACCTACCTTCGGCTATAAATACTCCAACACCTTGGAACGGTAGGATCATCTGGTATTTACCTTCAATAGCTATTTCTCTCAATATACACTTATATTCAGAGTAATCTAGTCTGATTCTCACGCCGGAGGGTGGTCACAAGGAGGAACCCCCCCCCTTCTCAGTGACGAGCTCACGGTGTTTGTTTTGCAGGTCATCTGAGGAACATCCTTCTTTGCCGGACCTAACCCTCGTGGGAAACATTACTTAACCCCCAGATTATCCGTAATCTGCCCGGGGTCGATTAGTGTTTCTTCTTGCAATAGCAGACACTACAAGAGAGAACCAATAACAAAGAGGGATAACTAATTACTTATTTGTGTATTTTTCATGATTGTTAAATATCGTTGTAATATATAATGCTCAAAATGGCCTATTCACCTACATTCTAAGTTGGTGATGATCTTTTTATGTTCTTGACATCTAAACTATTATGTTTGGTTGCAGGGTATGTTGCGGGAAGATTACATCTACAAAGTTCCCAATTGAATTGTATTTTAACCTAAGCCACTGATGCGGCCTGCATTTATGTAACAATATTAATATTAGTAGAGCTAAGTAGCTAATAAATTCTTGTTCTTTGTTTATTATTATAGGTAAACGCAAATGGTTTTTTGATAAGTGAACTCAATCTGCTTCATCGTAGACCACATGGATGTCCTATCCTTGGTTTACATGTTTTATAATTTATATTTTACCTTTATTGATTAATCAGATTTTCATCAATTACCCGCATAATACACGGGACTCAAACTAGTTCTTTATACAAGATAACATTACAATTAAAAAAAAAAGACACTGAGTTGTAATATATTCTTGTATTTCAAAACCTAAGATTCTGGGATGTTAATTGAACCTCATCTCTTTCCATATATAGATTTCAAATCCAACACCACACCTATATATACATAACAATACTTTGTTATGTTATCCCCTCACATTATAGTAACTTTTATTTTTTTAAAACAAATTTCTTTTTTTAGGCCATCACACTCTTTAAATTGGATAGCCTTATTTTCCCACTCTGATCAGACCATATTGTCTTAACCGGCCCACGCCGCCTTCAAAGTTTGTCTCATTTGAGTATTCCTCTGAGAAACCACACCGCCGGCTACCACTTAATAGTCGTTGTGCTCACACAAGAGCAAAACTCCTCCCTGATGTACACAGGTGAGCTCAAAATACTAACAACCTCATAAGATCTAGTTTAAAATCTTTTTTTTTTTGAACGACCAACTAAGTAACGCCGGGTACTCCGTACGCGGCCCCATTGGCTAAAGTTAGCCCGAGCCGGCCACTGGTCCGGACGGACGGAGCCCCTAGCGGTCCACCTGTTGAGGGATTCCCCAGATAAAACCTGACTCCCACGCCCGCCAAACAGTACGACAGCGAGGAGCTGGTAAAACCAGGTGAGATCAGGACTCGAACCCGGTAAAACCGTTGAGTTACTAGTCCAACTTTTATAGGAACTTTTTAAAAACATAATAATGGATTAATAGATAGATATATAGATATTTGTATATTGTATATATACTCGTAAATATCTTGACTTATAGACTAGTGACTAATGCACCACAGCAGAAGCCAGTCAGAGAAAGAAAAGTTGATTTCAAAGACCACACAAAATCAAACCACCACTCACGCTAGTGACTAGTGCACAAAGAATTACAACTCTTATTCAGATTCCAATATATACATACATACATATATACATAACATATATAGATAAGGGGACGGAGATTACAAACCTCACACGATTTAATTTAATTTTATTTAGTTTCATTCATCTTCATCTTTATTGATTGCTACTATTCAAAATGACTGAAGTTAACGGCGATGTAAATCATCATCTGCCGGCAGCGGCGGCGTCAATCGCCGGCCCGACTAATCCAATGGTGACGCCGCTCCTCACGGATCTGTATCAGTTCACCATGGCATATGCTTACTGGAAAGCTGGAAAACATAACGAACGAGCTGTGTAATTACTTCATTATTATTATTATTTGATTTACTTAATTGAAGTGAGTTAGGGAGTGTAATTATGAAATTAATTAGGGATTGATTTGGAATTAGGAGGTTTAATTGATTTGGATGAAATCTAATTGTGTTAGTGGAAACTAGAAGCTTGAATTTTGATGTTTTGATGCATTGAGTCAATTTGTGTGCAGATCCTTCTGTTGCATATGTGATTATGTTATATGTTGTAGACGAGCCGAACCGACACAAACATGAAAACGGGAATGTATGTGTTAATCAAACAGTTTTCTTGTGTTCGTTTGTTTAAAGCCTAAAGGGACAGTAAATAAACGGACAAAAAGAAACAAACTTAAAACGAGCATAATAGGACAGACATAAATGAACATAATTGACCAAACGTAACCAACTATACACACACACACATACATTTTAAACGAGCTCTTTTTATGTTTATAATTATGTAAATATATCTACTTACATATCTATTAAAACTTTACCAAACATAAATAACATCTTATTATTATTATTGTTGTTGTTGTTGTTTGATTTACTTGATTGAAGTGAGTTAGGGCATGCAATTAGTTTGGGATTGATTTGGATTTAGGAGGTTTAAGTGTTGTTGATTTATATTAAATCTAATTGTGACAGCGGAATCTAGAAGTTGGTTAGGGCATTGATTGATGTTTCGGTGCTGTTAGGATTGAATTTTGATGTTTTCAGTCAATTTGCAGATCCTTTATATGTTGTGTGTGATCTTAGATGAATGAAAACGGACGGTATTATGTTCGTGTTCGTTCATTTAAACTTTAACCGAACATGAAAACGAAAATGAACATATAATTGAACAAATTTTTGTCTTCATGTTTGTTCATTAGGAAAATGGGCCTGTTCATGTTCGTTCTTTCAAAACCTAAACAAACAGTTCACGAACATAAACGAACAAATATGACAAACATAAACAGACACAAATGAACATAATTGACCAAACATAACCAAGTATACACACACACACACAATTTAAACAAGCTCCTTTTATGTTTATAATTATATTAATATAACTTCTTACATATTTATTAAAATTTTACTAAACGTAAATAAACGAACATAAATGGGCGTACATGAACATAAATGAGTGGACAAAATGTTTGATCGTGTTTGTTTGTTTATTAAGTAAACAAACTTCCCGCCAAACAATTCATGAACGCTCAGTTCAGTTCGTTTACTGGCCTAATTTTTTGAATTATTTCAGGTTTGACTTGTATTTTCGGAGGAATCCGTTTGGTGGCGAGTACACGGTTTTTGCTGGACTTGAAGAATGCATAAGGTTAATTGCAAATTTTAAATGTTCTGAGGAAGAAATTACATTTCTTCGTGAGACTTTACCTCCTACATGTGAGGTAATCATCGATTTATACGAATTAAAGGTACAGAATGCTGATTATAGGTTGTGTAATGAATATTATTGTGATGAAATTAGGATGGATTCTTTGATTATATACAAGGAATTGATTGTTCTGATGTTGAAGTATATGCTATTCCTGAAGGGTCGGTCGTTTTTCCCAAAATACCGTTGATGAGGATTGAAGGCCCTGTGGCTGTAAGTCATTATATTCGCTTCATTCCCCAAAGTACCCTTCATGATATTGTTTAAAAGATTTTTATTACAGGTGGTTCAACTGTTGGAAACGCCTTTTGTAAATCTTGTAAATTATGCATCGCTCGTCACTACAAACGCTGCAAGACATCGTTTTGTTGCTGGAAATTCCAAACTTCTTCTTGAATTTGGGCTTCGGCGGGCCCAGGTTAATATAAGTTTTTAACATGTCTGCTTTCTTATATCATTATTAATAATGCTATTTTGTATAATCTTTTATTTAATTCATGTTTAGGGTCCTGATGGTGGAATAAGTGCATCAAGGTATTGCTATATGGGAGGTTTTGATGCAACGAGGTGATCCTGTTGACCACATATTACATAAATCCCGCCTTAAGTGATCAAACTTTCATTTAATTTGTTGTGTTGACAGTAATTGTGCAGCTGGGAGAATATTTGGAATACCGCTTCGTGGAACTCATTCACATGCTTTTGTTAGCTCATTCATGGTTAGTGTGACATATAATTTTTCTGGTATAGTATCTAATTTCATATTTGATAATCAATTTGGTTGATGTGTAGGGACCTGATGAAATTGTTGATAAGTCTCTTAGAAGTCATGATGGCTCTCGTGTATGCGAGGATTTCATTAGTGTTGTGCAGACATGGTTAAGCAAACTTAAGGTTGATTTGTGTTGTATATATATAATCTGTTTACATAGATTTATAATTTCTGTATATATTATATATCTGATTCGTGTTTCAGAGGCTAAGTATATTGAAGGGTGTTTTTGGTGAGACTAATCAGAGTGAGCTGGCAGCTTTTGTTTCATATGCACTAGCATTTCCCGACAACTTTCTAGCTCTTGTAGACACATATGATGTAAGTTTTAAAACATATCATTCAATGCATATTAATAGACTTGTAAACGAACCGAATGAACACGAACCGAGCATGTTCATGTTTATTCGTTTAACGTTTAACTTTAACCGAGCAAACGATTGAACAGTAACAATTAATTAAATAAAATGGGGTTTTCTGTTCTTGTTCGATTTTGTCCGTTTGTTAACTGTATAAACGTTTCATGAACGTAAATGAATGAACATAACCGAGCTAAACGCAGTTACGTAAAAGTAATGTGAAAAACAATGTGTTGGGCCTAAAAAGTTGCTAAAGCTAAACTGAGCTGTAATAGGCCAGAAAGATTATAAACTAACGAAAAATAACGAACTTAAACAAATGTAACCTGATAAACATAAATGAAAGTAAACCATCATATATAAACGGATTATAATCAATGAACATTCACAAACATAAATGAACAAACGATACATGTGTTGATGCTCGTTCGTTTAACTAAATGAACACAAATTTGTGTTCATGCTTGTTTATTAAATAAACACTTCCCACCGAACGGCTGACGAACTGTTCACTAAATGTTCGATTTGTTTACATGCCTGCTTACAAAGATTTGGTTGAATTAATAATTACATATGTTGTCGTTTCTTGCAGGTTATGAAGAGCGGCGTTCCTAATTTCTGTGCTGTCGCTTTAGCACTAAATGATCTTGGGTATGTTGTAATTTATCTTTTTATTTATTTCTATCTCTTTTTTTTCTTTTTATAAAAAATAAATCTTTTTTTTTTGTGCAGGTACAAAGCACGAGGCATTAGATTAGACTCTGGTGATCTTGCTTACTTGTCATGTGAAACAAGAAAGTTCTTTCAAACTATTGAAAATGAATTTAAAGTTCCCGGTTTTGGGAAAACGGGTATAACTGCTAGCAACGACCTCAATGAGGAAACCCTAGATGCGTTAAACAAACAGGCGCGTAACGAGTATTATTATTAATTAACAAGACAATGTTCATAGATAAAAAAAAAGTCAAATTTCAGGGTCATGAAGTTGATGCGTTTGGAATCGGGACATATTTAGTGACATGTTATGCTCAAGCTGCTTTAGGTTGTGTTTTCAAGCTTGTTGAGATTAATAATCAACCTCGTATTAAGCTGTCAGAAGACGTCTCTAAGGTTTGACGTTATTAACTGAATAACTGATTTTGAGATATTCTTAATCTGTATTAAGTAACATTGCCTAATGTTTATTTTTTACAGGTTTCGATTCCATGTAAAAAAAGATCGTTTAGATTATACGGAAAGGAAGGCTACCCTCTTCTCGACATAATGTCGGGGGAAAATGAACCACCACCCGAGGTAGGTGAAAGAATATTATGTCGCCATCCGTTTAACGAGTCGAAGAGAGCCTATGTGGTACCGCAATGTGTTGAAGAGCTTATGAAGTGTTATTGGACCGGGAATACAGGTGAGAAGGTTGTGTTTTCACATTTAAAAAAAACATGAATTGACACGCTTGTGTGTGTGTGTGTGTGTGCAGACAAGAAAAGTGAAGAATTGCCGACACTTAAGGAGAATAGGGAGCGTTGTGTCCGACAACTAGAGCGAATGCGTCCTGATCATATGAGGAAGCTCAATCCGACACCGTACAAGGTTAATCTGACAACACTTTCTATATACATACATATATACAATATTTGCATACATTATGATTAATTGTATTGTTTGAGCAGGTGAGTGTGACTGCAAAGTTGTATGATTTCATTCATTTCCTATGGTTGAATGAAGCACCTGTTGGGGAGTTACAGTAGGGTTTGCAAGTTATCTCAATAAACCACAAAAGCTTTTGTTTTATACTCAATTAATGTATAAGTAGATTTTTTTTATATATATGTTTCACTGTGCTTATTTCATAATACTATCAATTAAATAATTATATCTCAATACTATGTCTGTATTAAAATCTGTGATTTGTTGAATGCTTGATCCTCAAACTTAACTAATTACAAATGTGATTTTTATAGCTTTAAACTTGTTACTAAGGTTGTCCACATGTTTGAATTTTGCAATTACGGTCATCCTTATTCACTAACGCAGTTAAAATTTTCAGTTGGATTCATGTTAAATGACCAAACTATCCTTTTTATAATAATAATAATAATAATAATAATAACAGGAGGGACCCCACCCGACACATTGTTCTTACTCACTCTCCATCACAACAGCCACCGTGACCCGCTGCCGCCTCCACCATGTTGGCAACACTAACTTCACAGCCGCCCACCACCATGAGCTTCTCTGTAGTGTCCGGTCGTCAGAATCCATGTCGTCAGAAACAGTCTTTCATCATTTCACAATCTGATCGGGTCTGCGATATGTAAAGAATTGCCGAGTGAAGCTTGTTGGGAAATCGATGTTTGCCGCAATGCTAAAGGTGGTGATGGAGCTTGACGATGGTATTAGATAGTGATGATAACTGATATGACACATCAAGCATGCGTTAATGGACTCGCAAAAGCAAACCCGATTTATGTTTAACTATCGGTATGGAATTTTAAGTTAAAACTCGATTATTAGAGCGTACAACACGTAAAGACAGCAACATCTATAAAGTTTCTGTCATACAATTTTTTTTTGCCTTTTTTGCATAAGCAAATCTAGGGGTGAGCACGGTTCGGTTATTGGGTGAAACCCAAACGGAAACCGAAGTTATCGGTTATTTTAGAATACCAACCGATCGGTTTTTTGTTATTCGGTTATTTTCGGGTTTTTTTATTGTGAGTAGGCATTACAAAAAAAATAAATAAATAAATAAGAATAGAGTACCTCATATATTTTGAATTCAAAATACTTAAATAAGCATGTGTTACATGGAACCAAACAAATACAAAGTTTTTTAAGTAGCAGAGTTTAAAATTGGATAAATCTCTAGAATAATAATCAACTTTTATAAGTGTTCAAATTGGGCCACTGATGCATATTTTCCTCAAATCGAGTCACTAAATCTTCAAATAGAGTCTCACCGATTTTTTTATGCGTCATGAAAGAAATGGAGGATAATATATGGGGGTCGGAATTTACAATGTATGTAGTTAGACCATAACCAATAAGGATCTTAAAAATCATCTAAAAACATGCCTAGTCAGCTGCCACATCAGACAAACATTCATTCTTCAAAATCTTCAAAAACTTTTCCAATAAGGAAACCCAAAAACACCCAAAAATATTTTCACATCATCACCACCTTTTATAATTTTTTAATTACCAATCTTTTATTTTTATATATTGTATAGAATAATATATATATATATAATTCGTTTTAAGAAAAGTTTTAAAAATAAAAATATAAAAGTTAAACATTTTTTTTCGTTGGAGGGAAACACTAAAATTGAAATATTTTTTGTTTGAGCTAAAAAAAAAATAAAATATTAATTATTTATTTAAGTTTATAATGTTTATTGCTTAAAATATATAAAGTACTTTTTTTTTGTTTTATAACTATATTATAACTATATATGTTTATATATGATTTATAATATATATTCAAAACAAAGAATATGATTTTTTTAATAAAACCCAACCCATGGCCCACCAGTTTTCTCTTTCCCTACAAAAATGAGATTCTTGTGCAAGAATGTGGCCTCCAAAAATCTCTAAAAGATTTGTCACTCCAATGGTGTTGTGGCTAAGAATCTCCACATAGGATGTAAAAACTCCCATGAATTCCTTATTGTGGATGGTCTTATATTTAAAAAAAATAAAAAACGTTAATTATATTAAATTCAAAAATAAAAAATAAATTATAAGTCGTCACTCCCGTCGACATAAAAAAATAGATAAAAAGATTTTTTATGTGAAACAAAAAAGAAAAACGAAAAAAAAAACACATGATTAAATCTTTAGTTTAATAAAATATGAAAGTTAAGTGACTTAATTAGAACATTTTTTAAAGTTGGGTGACTTAATTGAAATACTTTTGAAACTTGATTACTTTTATATGAAATTGCCCCTTTAAAATTCAACAAAGTATTTTTAATCGAAAAAACACTAAAAGTTTGGCCCGAATATTCATTTATTAACCTATTTAAACCCAATTTTGATCATCTTCTTAATCTTCATCATCGTCAATGATAGATTCTTTTGGTGTTTTGTTTCCGGTCATAACATCTTTAAAAAATCACGTAGAAAACATAGGTTCGATTAATCGGTTTGGTCCGGTCTTTATCGGCTTTTTAAAACCGAATCTAAACCTGAAAATCAGGCTTTCGGAAAACTAAAAATATATTTAATTTCAAAAGAAAAAATTTATTACGGTTGACCCGAAAGTTATAAATAAAACCTGAGAACCAACCCAAGTTACTTTGGTATTGATTCGAGTTAGTATGTTATCGGGTTCGGTTTAGTTCAAATACGGGTTTTCTTGTATTGGATTTCGGGTAAAAGTGAAATATTAAAGAAAAAGAAAAAGCAGGTTGGATATGTATGGAAGGAAGGAAAACCTAACCGGGGTGTAGCTCTATAAAATCCAGAAGGAATCATAATAATAATTTGAGAGCAAGCAAGCAAGCGTTCCAGTTCTGATCTGATCTCGCATAACAGGTTCGACTCGATTCCCCTAACTTTGTTCTTCTTCTTCTTGGAGGAGGAGGAGGACTTGTGATTTACCATTGCTCACGTATCCAATCCGTTGATTCTGATCGAAACACTATCTATAATGCAATGCACTGTATAATATGTTTGTTTGTTTTGATAAAATTCAGGATGAAATCATCATCCTACCTGATTCTGATGATGTCTTTGACTGGATTCTCCACCTCAAGGTTGGTTGGTTGGTTAATTCTGCCCTTTTTAGTCTTTTCTAACAAATTTTGTAGAGATTCAGATAACAAACAAACAAACAAACAAACATTTATATCACAATGTTGTGCTGATCACAGGTGGAGAAGGAAGTATATATGGAGGATTCTTAGCTTTCTCATGCTACTGCTAGTAAGTCCAAATTTATTATCTATATATTCATACATACAAATGGAAAACTTATTAAATGGTTGTTTTTTCGCCCCTGAGAAGTGAAGTTGACTTACAAGTATAAAGGAAGGAATTTTTGCAACCATGCCTAGTGTTCTAAAAATGACCCAACAATGCGTAAGAATTTTTTTTTCATAAATCATGTTGTGACGAGGAAATTGTGCTTGAGTCGCTCCTCAAGTTTCTAGTTTTTTATAACTAAATTGACTACATGATAGAGTTAGGGGCTGTTTGGCAAGTGCTGAACGTCTGAATGGTTAAGAGGCTCTGATCCAGTAAGTGCTGAACCAGTTAAGTCTGTTTGGTTGGACCTCTGAATAAATGTGTAAAATGACTATCTTACTCCTCCGAGGCATAAATGAACTACTTGTTTAAGTGAATAAGCAAAAATTATTAGAGTAAAAGATTAATTTTTGAAAATTTAATAGCGTGTGGATAAATTTAATGATGGACCGTATCCACCCCAATTACTTTTGAGTTTTCAATGGCATCCCATGATACTTTTCTCACCCTATACTATTAGTTAGGTGATGTTTATTTATTAAGAGGTAAAATGTTTGCAGTCTGCGGACCACATCTACAGACACTTGTAGCAGAAGAGGTGGACCAAACATCTGCAGTCTGCAAGAAGAAAACTGTTTTTTTTAACGTATGCAGACTGCTAAAATAAAACAAAAATGTTAAATAAGCTCCCGGAACCGACCCTTTCATTAACAATCTGGTTCTGAGCCGGTCCAGGTTTAACCCGTTGCACACCCCTACCAACCCGTAAGGTCAGTCACAAATTAAATAAAAGAGAATTGCCACTTGTATTTGAAAAAAGTTTGCATGACCATAGCATTTTTTGAAAGATAAAATGAACAAAGCATAACAAGAATACCTACTTGAATGTCAAAAGTCCGGCACCAATATGATGTGCGCCTCTATCTACATCCTCTTCTTCTCCAATCTCGTTTACTAAAAGTAGATGTTTCCATGAGCCGAACCAATACTCTTCCATCAGTCTGAAATACATGATACAATAAATAACATCTCAATCAGTAACATCAAACAAGTTCTTGTTATAATAAACACTTGAATATAAATTATGACGTCTATGTCAAATTAGAGGGAAGCGTGAAACTTTTTGTCCATCTTTTTATAATCATAACTACTATTTACTTGAGCAAAAAAAAAAAAACATTTTGGCTCATCTCTTTATTAGATCCAAATTTGACTCATTAATTAACCACATTTAAAGCTGAAATAACTCACCCACAAAGATCACAAAGACGTTCATCAAGTTTTGTCTCTCGGTCATGAAATAGAACCCGATCCTGGCTGGTCTTCTCCGAAGTGAAGTATGCAACATCTACAAAGTGCCTTGTCTCATAAATACTCCTGGACAACGGTGCAATTTCATCAACAATAGTGCAGCCTCACGGACACACCCATGCTTCATCACCACTCTTTCTCTCAATTTTGATATCAGAATTTCCTAAAAGAAGCATAAAAAAGATAGTTAAGGGTGCGTTCGTTTCACGGAATGAAATAGAATTGGAATTGGAATTTAAATAGGATTTGGAATTTGAACATTCCATTAGGAATTGGAATTTGAGTGAATTGAAATCCAATTACATTCTTAATGTGTTCGTTTGACAAATGAATAGGAATCGTTTTTTTTACAAGGATAACAGCGAAAACATTTTAGTTTTTTCAGATTTTTTGTTTTTTATTGAGCTCACAGAACCAGGAACATGCTTACTTACCTCCGGGTGCACCGAAGCCGAAGCTGATGACTCCGACAACAAAGAGAGATGGTGTAAGTTGTGCCTAAAAAAACAAATATTAATGTCAGATTATCACACGTAAGTACGTAACATGAGAGACCATAACCATATAGAAAAAAAAAAGAAAAAGAAAAAGAAACCCAAAAGTAGCAAACAACAAACAAGCACAAAGTTTACCTAAAGCTTATCCAATCCTATCCAATTTAAATTAAACATCATTTAAATTACAAATACAAGCCTACTATATATTGACATTGCATGCAGTGAACAATTATTAAAGCAATTGGTACCAGACCCGAACACGATTATGGGGCTTCGATACAGGGATTATAAAGCATTGGCAACCTGTTATTGGTATATATATATCGAGGGAAATTAGCATCATCATCATAAAACCCGTTGTCAAACTTGAGAAAGAGAAGCTTAATTAACATGAAATTAGAAGACTGAATTTGATGAGAGAAAGAGTGAGTTCATGAAACGGTGGAACAAGCTAGATACGAGAAAAGGACAAGGAGCTTATAATTATTATTTACTGTATTTTGAAACACGTGTAACGAAGACAAATGAGGTAGCATGTAGTTGTATCTTACACATAAAAATAAAAAAATCAAATAAAAAATTCCTAAAACTCACTAGTAGCGTCGCCTATCAAATTTGTGTATCTATCTATAGTTATTATAGAAGCATATAATAATACCTAAGCTTTAGTATCAAGTAAAATAATAGCTACAAACATGTATAAAATAAAAAAGTTTTGACTTACTCATCCTGAAAAATGAATAATAAGAGTAAGTCCTTGTGACTTTGTGAGATTACCACCATTTTCTTCTAAGTGTCTTTTTAACATTTCAGGCAAACCAGCTGAAGAGGTAGGTCCCAGCAGGGCTCAGTTGGTCCCGCATGACTCACCTTGAACAGGGATGTCTGCGCAAAGACCATCTACTCCCGCAGGACCCACCATGCTCAGAGAAGCCTACGCGCAGTATGCAAGCTGCATACGCAGGGAAAAGCCTCCCAATGGTAAAGTAACCCGCCTGTTCCCGCAGTTGCGGATACAAGCCATCAGGGAAGGCTACCCGCACAGCATAGCTACACGCATAAGGCTTAACACTAATATTCAGTGTCACCTGAAAGAATGAGCAAAGGCGGGAGGGGGAAAACTCCCGCCAAAATGGGCCAGTCCGTATGATGGAGGATCTTTTGCGTGATACCTGGCGAGGTAAAGACAAAAGATCTGACCAAGAATGCGACAGCTCACTGACAGCAGCGTGGCAGACAGCACGCCACTGCACTGTGACCAATAGCCGCCGCCTGCTCACCAACTCCTGCCAGAGCACGTGCCTAGCCTGCAGTTGGTAGAAGACGAAGAGTGCACGGCACGCCTGCTCTATGTCAGACGCTACCTGTCCACCACTCACAGGCAAGGCACGTGCATAGGTTACAGTTGGTAGCGTGTTGGGCCGGCTAAACCCCTTGGATACCCACCTTCGGCTATAAAAGACAGCAAATGGTATTATCATTTCATCATCTACTATCTCGTATAACTTACTTGATAACTGCTCTAATAGTATTCATATACTTTTATATTCAAAGAGCAATATAGACTGATTCTCACGCCGGAGGGTGGTCACAAGGAGGAACCCCCCCTTCTCAGTGACGAGCTTACGGTGTCTGTTTTGCAGGTTCCCTGAAGTACAACTTACTCTGCTGGACCTAACCTTCGTGGGAAACATTACTTAGCCCCCAGATTACCTATAATCTGCCCGGGGTCACTTAGTGTTTCTTCATTGGCGCCATCCGTGCATAAAAGCTAGAACTACATCTTTCTCCAGTTTTTCAAAACTTCCAAGATGACTAGAGAAACTCCGGTAACCACAACCCCAGCCACTGGGGTAAACACCGGCAACACAATGTTTACAAACACTACCCCAGCCACCCAAGCTGGGGGAAGTGAAGTACATTTTACGAACACTACCCCAGTCACTCATGTAGGGGCAAGTGGAGTAAATATTCCACTGGGATTCACTGATGCCCAGCTGGAAAAACGAACTCGAGCCCCTCGCCAAACACTTGATCAAGTGAAGGCATGGGCCGAGGCACGTCAAAGAGAATTTCAGGCTGAGTTGGAAGAACGCTTGCGTTCAGTCCAACAAGCTGAGGAATTCGGTAGTACTCGCCAGCACCTCAACATGAGTAGTGAGTGCGAGTACTCAGACGACGAGAGGGAAGACTCCGACACCGACGCGAACCCTCGCCATAAGGCGAAAGGGAAGCGTAAGGAAACGGACCCCCAGCCAAAAAGGAATTTTGGGGAAGCATTCCAACCAGTCACGGAGAAAAGCTCGCGTGACTTCTCCAAGGCCTTTAGACCTACTGCCACAAACGCAGGAAGGTCAAAATTTGCTAGGGACATTGCAGAAGCAATCGCCCCGAGGAGTGCCAAACAAATGTCCAACATTGGCACATACGATGGTCTATCCGACCCAGATGACCATCTGAACAGGTTCATTGCGGGGGCAACCGTCAGTAACTGGACGGAGCCCACGTGGTGCTACATGTTCCAGATGACTCTGGTAGGAGCAGCCAGAGCATGGTTTGACCGTTTACCGGTCCACCACATTTATGACTGGGCAGACTTCCAGAACAAGTTCAGTCAACAGTTTAGTCAACAGAGGAAGCACACTGAGGAGCAGTGGACGATCCTCAACTGTGTGAGAGAAGAGGATGAATCCTTACTGGACTTCATCACCCGCTTCAACTCCAAGAAGCTGAGTCTGGGCAACGTCAGCGAAGACCTCGTTCGCGCCGCTTTCATTCAGGGCGCTGAGTACCCAGAACTTATCCGCACTTTGACGGGTAAAGACGGCATGCCATCCACATGGGATGCCATAATGACGGCAGCCAAGCGCTTTGCCGAAACGGAGAAACAGCTGGGAAGAGATCTCCCCCAGAATACAAACCTCTACACACAGAGGACAAGGGAGAACAATGTGAGAGCCGCCCGGCTAAACAAAAAGAGGCGGCAAGGTATTTGGCAGTCAAGGATTAACTTTGACACCCCCTCAAGCTCTCGCCCTCTGGTTGGCGGAAGGGACAACACGCACCCTTCCAACCGGAAGAACCGTTGGACGCCACTCACCAAGAGCGTCACGGAGATATTTGCCACGGAAAAACTGCCATGGCCAAAAGCCCCAGCGATCCGACAGAAACCCAATGCGGATCAAAGCAAGTCTTGTGACTTCCATGGGACAAAGGGCCACAGCACTGAGGAGTGCACATCCTTGAGGGACATCGTCGAGACATTCGTCAAGGATGGGAGGTTGCAACACCTCGTGGCATCTATCAAGAAAGGGGGAAGAAACGACAACAGGTACAGGGGTAACGGACGAAAGCCCGTCGACATCAGCATCAACATGGTCCATGGTAAGGTCAGAGGAAGAAAGAGACCGATGACCGAGCCATGCGCATGGAAGGAAGCAGAAGTGCGCTTCCCGCGAGTGCCGGGAGGCCCAAACAAAGAAGGCCCCATTGTCATTAAAAGCCAGCTGGGGCACTACATCACCTCCCGCACACTCGTTGACAATGGCGCATCGTCGACAGTGATGTACAGGCAGTTCTTCGACAAGCTCGACGATGAAGACAAGGAACGCCTGGAGACGGTCTACGCTTCAATGGAGGGGTTTGACGGCAGCATGAACACTCCCTTGGGCATCCTATCTTTCCCCGTCACTCTCACCGATGGGAATTATTCACGCACGGAGGATGTGGATTTTGTTGTAATGAAAAAACCACATCATACGTATGACATCCTATTCGGGAGAGACGGGATGGCAAGATTCAACGCCGTGGTATCCTCAGTCCACGGCATGATGGGATGGCCAACAACTGACGGCGTAGCGATGATCACGGGCATTCCCCAGGTATGCATCGCATCTGTCTCTTCTAAACCCAAACCGAAGATGGCCAAACAAACCATCACTGAACCTGAACAGTGGGCATTCAATGGGAAATATCCTGATCAGGCCGTTACCATTGGCCCGACAATTGTTGATCCAACACGCACCTTACTCAAGCGCTTACTGCAGCGAAACGCAGACATCTTCGCGTGGACACCAGCCGACATGACTGGTGTACCCCGGAGTAAGGCAGAGCATAAGCTCAAATGCGATCCGGCCGTTACGCCGATCGTACAAAAGCGCAGAGTAATGGGGCCCGAGCAAACCAACGCGTGCAGAACCCAAGTCAAGGAACTCCTTGATGCGGGCATCGTGCGCGTTAGCAAATATCAAACGTGGGTTGCAAATCCCGTAATGGTACCGAAGAATAACAAACAATGGCGCATGTGCATAGATTTCAAAGATTTGAACAAAGCATGCCCCAAAGATTGTTATCCGTTACCAGAAATTGATCTCAAGGTGGATTCGGTGGCACCATTTCGCCTTAAATGCTTCTTGGATGCGTATAAGGGGTACCATCAAATCCACATGGCTGTAGATGACCAGGACAAAACCGCCTTTCGGACGCCCGATGGCACATTTTGTTATAAAATGATGCCATTCGGACTTAAGAACGCCGGGTCCACGTACCAAGTCTATATGGATGATTTGGTCATCAAAAGCCCCGAGCCAGAGGCGATGTTGAAAGACATTGAGGAAACTTTCAACACGCTCAGAAAGATAAACATGAAGCTCAACCCGAGCAAGTGTTCATTTGGGGTGGAAGAAGGGAAGTTCTTGGGAGTCATTATTACTAAAGATGGCTTCAGAGCGAACCCTGAAAAAGTCGAAGCCATTGTCAAAATGGAATCACCTACCACCATAAAACAGGCTCAAACACTGAACGGACGACTAGTCGCGCTTAACCGCTTTTTGGCAAACCATGCGGATAGGTCGTTCCCATTTGTGTCAACACTAAGAAATTGTTTAAAGAAAACGCACTTCCGCTGGACACCAGAAGCGGAAGCAGCTTTCCAGGAGATTCGATCACGCCTGATCGAACTCCCAACACTCACAGCACCACAAGCGGGAGAGGAGTTAATCCTATACCTCTCCGCAACAGATAGAGCAACCGGGGCAGTCCTGCTTGTAGAACGAAAAGGCATCCAGATGCCAATCTATTATGTTAGCCGCGTGCTGGCAGACGCGGAAACCCGGTACTCCACCCTGGAAAAACTGGTCTTGGCACTTATACACGCTTCACGCAGGTTGAGACGATACTTCCAGGGTCACCCAATCACTATTCTCACCAACTTCAAACTCTCAAATGTTCTAGGCAAACCCGAGTTATCGGGACGCCTAGCCAAATGGGCAATTGAATTGGGAGAATATGCGATTCAATACAAGCCGAGACCAGCCATTAAAGGCCAGGTCCTGGCTGATTTTATTGCAGAAGTCCCCGCTGCGCGGGAGAAAGAGTGCCAGGAGGAGGTTCAACCCTCCCCAGCACACGAAATCGATGAGGTCTGGCGACTCTACACTGATGGAGCAGCTAGTAACGAGGGTTCAGGCGCAGGGTTAAAATTAACAAACCCAGCAGGCCAGGAATATACTTATGCTATTCGGCTGGATTTCCCAAGTACGAATAACGAAGCTGAATATGAAGCATTCCTGGCCGGATTGAGGATTGCGCGTAAAATGGGTGTAAAAAATTTGGAAGCCCATGTAGATTCCATGCTAGTGGCAAACCAAATAAACGGGACGTACACGGCTGTGAATGACACAATGGCCCTGTACCTCGCCCAGGCCAAAGCCATCATGCGCGATTTTAATGATTGTAAAGTGATACATGTCAAGCGCAGCGAAAACAAATCTGCGGATGCGTTAAGTAAGCTTGCATCACTGGCCTTCACCCACTTGGGAAAGGACATCCGCGTGGAACTCCTCGAAACACCATCAGTCCCGCACAAGGAAATTTGTGTCATCCAAACCGGTACAGAAACATGGATGACCTCAATAATAAAATACCTTGAAGCAGGAACGTTACCAGAGTCGAAGTCACAGGCAAGAAAACTACGCTGTAAAGCACTGAATTATCAGCTGGTCAATGACACCCTTTACAGACGTAACTTTCTTGGCCCATTGTTAAGATGCGTAGACAACCAAGATGCTGACTACCTCCTAAGGGAGGTTCACGAAGGCATCTGTGGAGTACACGCAGGCCCCCGCGCTGTGGTAGCCAAGCTAAACAACGCGGGATACTTCTGGCCGGGTATGCATATGGACGCGTTGGCATACATCAGAAAATGCAGATCTTGTCAGCTTTACGCACCCAACACGCATCGCCCGAAAAATGAACTTGTTCCTGTCACTTCCTCGTGGCCATTTCAGAAGTGGGCCATTGACGTGACAGGCCCATTTCCAACAGCAGCTGGGAATGTTCAGTTCCTAGTGGTAGCCATTGACTACTTCACCAAATGGATAGAAGCGAAACCTTTAGCCCAAACAACTGCAAAGCATATCAAAAAATTTATTTGGGAATTTATTATTTGTCGTTTTGGACTTCCACAGAATTTGGTAAGCGACAATGGCACCAACTTTGCTGACAAGAAGCTACAGCAGTGGCTGAAAGAACTTCAAATCACCCACACCTTTACCTCAGTGGCACACCCGCAAGGTAACGGTGAGGTAGAAAGAGCAAACAAGAGCATCGTCGAAGGCATCAAGAAAAGACTCTTGGAACACAGATCCGGCTGGGTGGACGAGCTTCCGCACGTCCTTTGGGCAAACAGAACGCTGAAGAAGACCAGTACGGGAGAAACCCCGTTCAGTCTCACTTATGGCACTGAAGCCATGATCCCAGTCGAAATCGGTTTACCCTCACCAAGGGTCTTAATCCAACCAGAAGACAATGATGCGGAAAGACGGTTAGACCTTATGCTAACCGAAGAGCGCAGAGACTTAGCCGCCGTGCGTGAAGAAAACTACAAACGACAAATGCAAAAGTACTACAACACGCGGGTAAAACTCTGCAACTTCAAGGAAGGAGACTACATACTGCGTAACAACGAGGCTTCGAACCAACAACGCCCAGGAAAGTTGGCCCCGATTTGGGAAGGGCCATACATTATCAAAGAAGTTCTGGGAAAGGGCGCGTACCGGCTCGAAAGGCTCGATGGCACTCCCATCCCTAGAACATGGAATGGAGCTCAATTACGCAAATGTTATATGTAGATCAATTCCAACTTGTAAAGAAAAGGCCTAGAGCCACTTCTAATGGAAATGATTCTCCTTTCATGATGTATTGATAGCTTGTAACCTATGAACTTCCCTTACGGGAAGAAGTAGTTGCGTGTGGAAGGCGGCAATACCCGCATAAACACAACGCCAAAATGTTAAAAAGTTCTAAGGAAAACCTACACGCAGGTCAGATGAAGGTAAAGTTTAGCCATCCTTGTAAGTGCAAGTGACGGTCTTACCCGCACAATCACGAACAAGGAAGCCAAACTTAACTTACCATCTACCACGTTAAAAGGTTAACTTATGAACACTTAAAAAAGGAGAAGAAAAACCTACACGCAGGTCAGATATAGGTCTAAAGTTAAAGCCATCCTACTAAGTGCAAGTGACGGTTACACCCGCACAATCACGAAAGAGGAAGCGAAAACTTTAGTCCATTATCAACCACGTTCAAAGGTTTAACTTAATGCCTTAGAAATTTCGAAAAGGAAACCTACACGCAGGTCAGATAGAGGGTAAAGATTAGCCATCCTACCAAGTGCAAGTGACGGTTTTACCCGCACAATCACGAAGGAGGAGGCGAAACTTTAACCCATCATCAACCACGTTCAAAGGTTCTTATTCTAAACACTTGGAAAATTGCTAAATCAAACTAAGTATGCAAGTCATAAGTTTATAAAGCAAGGAACCCAAGGAAGGAAATAACAATCTTATACGCAAAGAGATTAATATTTCACAATCAATTACAAGAATGGCTGGGTAACTACCCGCCTAAAAGAAATCTATACAAAGCTAAGTCTATCCTAGCAGCGGGAAGGGATCTTCAGGATCAGGCTTCAGGGCCACCTCCGCTTGGGCCAGCACCATCAGAGCGCGACTGCCCAAGGAAAGCCTTAAGGATGTTTAGCCCATCATCAGCAGCAGCAGCTTCATTCACCTTCTCCACCACTGGATGCGGGAAGGCAGCGTACTGGTTCACAGCTTGGTCATAAGCAGCTTCAGTGTTAACATTGAATAAAGGGAAGTTGGAGGGCGGAAAGCCTCTCTCAGCAAACCCTAGACCAAGCAGGAAGCCAGTCTTCTGCCCATCCTCATGAGAAGCGTTGAGGGCTGCACTCATCGCATCGTCATAAGAGGTCTCTGAAAGGACCTGACGCACAACCTACAAAAGAATTAAAGTTAGAACATTTTCTAATTACGAGCAGAAAGCGTAAAGAAAAAGAGGATACCTGAGGCAACGCTTCTCGAAGCAGCCATTGGAGGGTAGCTTGACTTTCTTTGTAAGCACGTTCGGCTCCGCTTTTATCAAGGTTGGCAAGTTGAATTTCCTTGGCGGCAGCTTCTTCGACGCTTTGAAGTTTCCTCTCAGTGCGGTCAAGCACCCCCCTCTGGTCAAGGATCTCTTGCAGCTTCTTGGCATCTTCCATTGCCAAGGCGTCATGAGCATGTTGAAGAGCTTTTAATTTGCATTTAAGCTGCTCATTCTCTTCGCGAAGCGGCTCAGCAACAGCTTCAGCCTTGGCAGCCCTCTCAGTTGAGTTTCGCGCAGTCTCCTTAGCCAGCCGAAGCTGTTCATTCACAGCTTGGGCAGCCTTGGAGCGGGCCTCGAGTCGCGCCTGGACTTCAACCTCAAGGGCCTTGAATGCCTTCTCCTTCTCGGCTGCGGCAGCGGCCAACTGCCGGTTCTCCTCCCGAAGAGCCCGCGCTTCAGATACATCTTTGGCGCGAGCTGCTTTTAACTTGTCGTTTTCACGACAAAGCAGCTCGACGCGGGGCTGCGTTCGGGCCTGGAGAACCCGAAGCTCATTGGTTAGCCTACCCTCTTGGTAGCTAGCCATGGCTTCCCCCAACGCACCATGAGGAGCAGCGTGGCGAGCCCAGTCCACGCACTCCACAGGGGTGCGAAGGGTTGTTCCTCGGCGTATGTTCCATCTTGGAACATACACTTCATTGGAATCCGACACTGCAAAAGAAACAAAGGCAGTTAGGAAAAGATGACAAAAATATACAAAGAAAAAAGAACCCTACGTACCTGTAGGGTCAATAACAGGCCGATAGCCGCCAAACCCATCACCTGAACCTAAAGGAAATCCATCCAACAGGTCAGGCAGACGGGAAGGTGGCATAGATCGGCGGGAAGCCCGGCGCGTACCTGATGGTCCGGCCGTCGGTGCCGTTGGCGCAGGTATAGTGGCAGCCGCCGTGGTAGCCATTGTTGGCGCCGACTGCTCAGCAACAGTAACCGCCGGCTCCGTGAAAGATGCTGTAAAAACTGCACTCACGGCCGGCGGAGACACCTTCGCAGCTGGAACAGCCTCAGGAAGGCTGGAACCAGCGGAAGCAAGCGTAGACGCTTGGGTCGACGCCTCGGGAAGGCTGACCGAGCCTACCGTCATTGGCGGGGGAATACTTACTCCAACTCCACCCTGGAATGCGTCAACATCCGCACCTGCACGAGCAAAAGTGTTAGAAAAATTTATTCGAAACAAATCTAGACAAGAATTATGGGGGTACTTACGGGGTCTCTTGAGCTTGAACGCACGGACGAGCGGGGGCGAACCCGATGGAGCCGGCCTCTTAACACCGGTAACCGTCGTCGTCGCTGCCTCCCCGGAGGTAACACCTGCAGCCTCCGGAACGGTGGTCTCTTCACCACCGGGCTTCCCCGCCACCTCTGCATTATCTGACTCCGAGTCAGATAGGACTACCGGGTCGGCCGTAGAGGCCACCTTCTCCTTGCCTTTCCCGACGGCAGCCTTTTTCTTCCGCACCAGCGGAGGACCTTCTGCGGATTCCTCAGAAGAAGAAATGTCATGAACTCCAGCAGCAGGCACAGCATTGAGAGGATCAGGGTAGAAGATAGGCTTACCTGGCCGTCGGTGGCTCAGGATCTCTTGGCCTGGCGGGTAAACCTCCACGAACCGACCCGCAGTCTGCTCTAAGATGGGCAACTCGTTCTCGTCCAGAGCACGAGTACCCATCCGCGCAGGACCATCTTCCTCCCGCGGATTCAGGAGCGATTGAAGATCGTTACCCTCTGAAATCAACAAGAAAGTTAGAAAAAATCGTAGTCAGCAAAAAGAAACAAGACATACCATAAGGGGTAGAGTTCGAACCATATTCAAGGACGATCGGAACCTTATCCGCATTCGCCGCCTTCCACACCCGGCTCATCCCCAGCATCACCATCGCCGACTCTGGAAAACGGAAAACCGGGGACTGGACCCGGGATATCTTCGCGAACCATTCCGCCTCCTCGTAGTTGATGGCGGGAAGGTTCGGAAGCGGCTGGCCATTCTTGAACTTCATGGCAATGGGGATGGCTCGAGCGGATATGAAGAAGAACTCTCTCCTCCATGAGCGAAGACTCCGCTCGGTGGCACAAATCTTTAAACCCTTGATACGGGTTGTAAGAGTGTACCACCCTTGGATGCACCTCCAAGTATAGAAGGTCATCAGGCGGTCAACGAGGGGCTCAAGGCCCAGTATCCGGCACACCCACTCAAAGTGCCGGACCTTGGCAATAGCCATGGGGTGCACCTCTGTCAAGTGCACACCGTGCCTCTCTAGGACACGGTACACAAACTTTGTCAACGGAAACCTAAGGTTCCCATAGACAAAGAATGCAGCATAAACCCCGATCTTGCCACTTGGGGCATCGTACACAGTATGGTGGGGCTCAGGAAACTCAGGCTCGAGAGACTCGAGCATGAGCTTCCTGACGATATACTGGTACAGCTCGGCAGGAAGAGAACACTGGCATTCACCAGCAGTCTTCTGGTCATCAGCATCGTGAGAAGACATGGTGGAAGAAAGAAGAGATTTCGGAATAATGCTTTACTGAAAAAGAAATTCGCCGGAAATTACTTGAGAAGAAGAGATGAAAGTGGAAAGTGTGAATTGCAAATAACCTTCTCCCCCTTTATATAGTAATCGCAATTAATGCGATGCATTTAATACGGAAGAAAGAGAAAGCAAAGGTGCAATGACACTATGACGCGTGGCAAAAACAAACTGGCAACAGCTGTCAAAAGGACGTGTGCCAGAGATTTCGCGGCCACGCGCCCGAAATCCCGTGCCCACGCGCCTGAAAAAGCAACTGGAATGACCACATAATGTCATGTCGCCATAACTTCTGGCACGTCCTGACACAGTCAGAAGAAACCGTCGCACGACGTTTGAGGTATTGGGTTGTTATCCATCCACCAACCCTTCAAATTTCAAAATTTAAAAATTTGAAGACTTAAGGTTCAAAAAATAAGCGGGAAAATACCCCTTACCTTGGCAAACAAGTAACCATAAGCCGGGTGTGGGTACAGTGTAAAGGCAAAACCCTTCACATACCTAACACCCGCAGGGAATTGAAGCCAAAATATTTGGCAACCAACCATAAGACGGGTGCGGGTACAGTGTAAAGGCAAAACCCTTCACATACCTAGCACCCGCAGGGAATGGACGCCAGGAATACCTTGGAAGTAAAGTAACCGTAAGACGGGTGCGGGTACAGTGTAAAGGCAAAACCCTTCACATACCTAGCACCCGCTGAGAATTGAAACCAAGAAGGATCTTCTGGGCAATGCTTGCGGAAGCGGAAATAACATCCCCGCATAGCGGGAACATCGAGTACTACGTTGTTTGAGGCTCCAAGATGGAATTGGTGGTTTAAACATAATTGATCACTATGTTCAAAACCTACCAGAACCACAGGGAGAATCCGCACAACTAAGACTCAGTGCTCCTGACTTGCGAGGAGGTTACAGACCTACCCGCATCATACCCAAAGACCAAGCAGGAAACTCGGGAATTTCTGCAAGTGACAAGGACTTCCGCGGGAAGAACCCCCATGGAAAACCTTACAAAAACCCCTTTTCAAAACCCTTTGCTTAAAGTCCAAAAGTTCACCTCACTTTATTAGACATTCATGAGAAGAACATTGGACTGGGGGGACTTGAAGAGGTAGGTCCCAGCAGGGCTCAGTTGGTCCCGCATGACTCACCTTGAACAGGGATGTCTGCGCAAAGACCATCTACTCCCGCAGGACCCACCATGCTCAGAGAAGCCTACGCGCAGTATGCAAGCTGCATACGCAGGGAAAAGCCTCCCAATGGTAAAGTAACCCGCCTGTTCCCGCAGTTGCGGATACAAGCCATCAGGGAAGGCTACCCGCACAGCATAGCTACACGCATAAGGCTTAACACTAATATTCAGTGTCACCTGAAAGAATGAGCAAAGGCGGGAGGGGGAAAACTCCCGCCAAAATGGGCCAGTCCGTATGATGGAGGATCTTTTGCGTGATACCTGGCGAGGTAAAGACAAAAGATCTGACCAAGAATGCGACAGCTCACTGACAGCAGCGTGGCAGACAGCACGCCACTGCACTGTGACCAATAGCCGCCGCCTGCTCACCAACTCCTGCCAGAGCACGTGCCTAGCCTGCAGTTGGTAGAAGACGAAGAGTGCACGGCACGCCTGCTCTATGTCAGACGCTACCTGTCCACCACTCACAGGCAAGGCACGTGCATAGGTTACAGTTGGTAGCGTGTTGGGCCGGCTAAACCCCTTGGATACCCACCTTCGGCTATAAAAGACAGCAAATGGTATTATCATTTCATCATCTACTATCTCGTATAACTTACTTGATAACTGCTCTAATAGTATTCATATACTTTTATATTCAAAGAGCAATATAGACTGATTCTCACGCCGGAGGGTGGTCACAAGGAGGAACCCCCCCTTCTCAGTGACGAGCTTACGGTGTCTGTTTTGCAGGTTCCCTGAAGTACAACTTACTCTGCTGGACCTAACCTTCGTGGGAAACATTACTTAGCCCCCAGATTACCTATAATCTGCCCGGGGTCACTTAGTGTTTCTTCACCAGCCTTAAACCCGTTTCGTGTCTATCAAACTCTTTTAGCTATTTAGCCATGAGGCGAGTCCACCACTCCTCTTCGACCTTCCCTAAAACACGAAACCGTTTTTATAAACAAAAGTTAATCGCTCGCGTTTATTATTAATTTATTTATAAAACTGAATATACGTTTGTTTGGAGATCGGTCTTGGGCCTCAAGCATGTGCCCTATCATGGGCTGGTTTTCCAAATTTGAAGCGTAATGCAACCACCGTGGGCGTGGCCTGGGCTTCTCAACCATTTTAGGATCCAAAGCCTTTTCGGGGCTCGCTCCTCTCGTCCTGACCCAGTTACCCAAATGCAAGTGCCTACAAATAAAGCGGTATTGTTACTAAAAATTTAAGTCACACAGCATAGCCCGAACATCACACGAGTAGTAAGATAGCTCGTATCCGCACCGACAAGCTTGGCCAACCATAAATCTGAAACCTTCTATGACTTGTCAAGTAATATGTTACTTGATTTTGTATCGTGGTGGACCAGTTAGGCCTTGGTGAAGATAAGTTAACCTATTATAGAGTTTATAATCAAACACATAACTAATAACACTACGGATATAAATAAAAATGATGTCTTTAGGCTGTTTGGTCTAGCTTTTTTAGCAAAGCTTATAGTTTTTTTAGCTTTTTTTTATAAAATAAGCTTAATTTGGTGTTTGGTTTAGCTTTTTTAGCTTAGGCTTATAAGCTTATATAAGCTAATTTGAAGAAGCTTATTTGAAAATTGTTTTTTAGCTTATTTGAAGAATCTTATTTGTTTAAAGGGGTAAATTACTCATTTGCCTTCAAATGGTGATGGATTAATAATATTGAAGTAACTTATTACTATAACAAATTAAAAATGATGGATTTAACAACTTATTAAGATGTATAATCAACTTATAGAATATAAGCTAATCCAAACACTTAAAAAGAGCTTATCAAATAATATAAAATAAGCTATAAGCTTCAAAAAGATATAAGCATAAACACAAAAATATAAGCTAGGCCAAACACCCCCTAATAGAGTGTAACTTGTGAATAATTACGCTTCTGTGCTCCGATAATGATCATCTTCATTCGAATTTCCCATGTAAGCAGGCTGCAAAGGCCTATAGCACCATGAAGCCATTGAACTAATAAACAAGTGTCCTGCAACCAATATTCATATTAATGTCATAAATTCATAAGAAGAAGAATAATAATAATAACTATAGTAAATAACAGACACAAAAACAAAACAAAAAAAAATGTACCGGCTGTGAGCTCCTAGCTTGTGCGCAATATAACCTAGTAATAATAATCTTAATAATTTTTTATTATGTCTCCTAGCTAAGCTACCAGTTGCTGCTTCAAATTCTTTCTCAGCAGCAGCAGCATCCTGTGCATATATAATACATCAACAAAAATCTATCTAAAATAAATAAAAGTTAAAAAAATCTTGAATCAAAGAACAAGATATATGTGTATATATATGAGTAGCAACGTACCGATGATTGTTGAGTTGAGTATATATGTAATTTAATTGAGTAATAACATGGCTCACAGTGGCCGGATCTTCAGCCTCGTTAGGATTTGGATTGAGTGGTCATCTTCAACAACAACGCTTTGTTATTGGATTGAATTGGAATCGGAGGGTGATGATCGATGATTGTTGTTTGATGGATTTTGGATCTGGATCTGGTTTTGGTGAACAAGAGAAAAATATATTTATATGACGATACAGCCGAAGATGGAGGGTTTGGAATGGACGGTGGATGTGATGTGATAGTGATAGGAACAACTTTTGACAATTAATACGGGTGGGGTGGTCCCATGGGGTTCAGTGCATATTATCTATATTACATATAAAAGATATAGGATGTCTAATATTGTAATTTAACAAATTTCGGCGAGACGTCGTAAAATTTAATATGCATCGTCGTCTGCGAACATTACACTTCAACTTCAGGCCACATTAAAGCACTCTCCGGCGCCATTAACTGCAATTATAAACAAAAATGAAAGCCTTCAATTGTAATTAATTCTTGAATCCGGTTAACTACGCTTACCCTTCCCGTTGTTCTATTGCAATCAATTCCCTTTAATTGATGTGAGTTTCAATTACTTTTATTACTCAGTTTCTATCTTGTTTATACACACCACCCAAAATCCTAATTGCTTCAACTTCATCATCACCCTCATGATGAAGGCCGATGATGACTCCTTGCCCGGGTCGATTTCGATTCGACATTATAGGGTTTCTGTTTAATTGGATTGATTTGGTGTTTCTTTTCATGATCACGCATAGATGACCTTTAAGATTATAACTCCAATAGATTATTTCATTTAGTTTTGTAATTTCCTTGAATTATTGTACTTGAATTTAAATTAAATTAATTAGATATCGTCACATTTAAATTGAATGATAGACCTTGTAAGTTGTGAACCAAAGCTCATGTCCCGGCATTTTCGTCTTAGGTTAGGCTGTGACAATACCCTATACCCATACCCAACCATACTGTCAGGCCCCTCGATTTCAGCTGGATCTTACTTAATTATGTCATAACTCACACAGATTAATGTGCTGACAAGAGAGTTAATGACGGGTTGCTATATTTAGAAAGATTAATGTTTGTTAAAGGCGGAATCAATAACAAACAGGGTGGTTGCAATGAATAATCAAAGGTAGAAAGCACACATAGGATTCACTCAAAAGATTTCCATCTATATAATTTTCATCATACAAAGTGGATAATCGATTTAGGGTTTTAGGAATCCTAGGACAGCTGTCACACGATATTCTCTCTCAATACATGTGTCTGTCTATCCTTATCCGTGAATATCGTGTCTTGTGTGTATGTGTCTCTTCTTTTGGCGGCTTGCCCTAAACATTCTATTTATAGGTCTGCCAACCTAGGACAGCTGTCATTCATTCTAGAAACCCTAAATACAACGTACATATTTAAATTACATATTCAAAATAAACTAAGTGTAAAACAAGTCTTCCGGGTAGGCTTTTCATAAATCTTCATTTTCCGAGTACGCTGTGTACTCTGCCATCCTTCAGGACTTGGTAACATAGAAGTATGCCCGGGATCAGTTTTCGGGTAGACTTTGCTTGAAGAGTCCGGGTAGACTTCAGTCTTCTTGACTTTGCCTGACTTTGCCCGACAAACCCTTACGAGCAACCTTGTTCTTTAATGATCCATTTCAACTTTTTGCTAAAATAACTTATTAGCAAAGTGTACTCAGGAGAATAATACATTGCTTGAGTTGAACCTTGCCCGATGTTACTTAGAGATATTCCATTTTCATCAAGCCTACTTGGACCATATTTATTAATGAATACCTTCCTCGGTCTTCCAATCACTTGGCTTCTTGGACTTGGTTAACCAAACCTTACTCGGAAGAGTAATATACTTGGCTCTGAAGAACAAACTTGCTTGATAAAGTGAACCTTGCCCGGATTTACATAAACTAGTGTACCTTGCCCGGCAACGCACTAATTTGCAAACCCTGCTCGGATATCCACTAAAGAAGACTTCTTGAAGTAAACCTTGGCCGATAGAAAAAATATCATACCCGGCTAAGTAAAACCTTGCTCGGATGTCTAAGGTGTACCCGGATCCATACTTAGCGAATTCTGAGGAGGTTGAGAAGATTCCAATCTTCCATATACTTCATTCTGGTCAAATCATTGACTCAACAATCTCCCCCTTAGGTCAATTGATTTACTCAACAATCTACACCTAGATTGGAACACCTCAGCTGACCCAAAACATTTCTATGGTTACTTACACTTAGCAAACACATCAAATCAAAAAATCAAAATTACATATTCAAATAACATAAGCAAATTACATAATCAGAAAGTTGTCCGAAGACATTACAAAACAAAGCCTATTCTATTGATATTGTCTCTTTCTTGCATTATGAATGGCTTGTCTTCGATTGATTATCTCTGAAGCAGCTTTCATTTTGAAGATATTAAGGGCTTGGGGACATCAATACGATCATTTCTTGGTCATAAAGAATCGGATCGAATTGATGTCCCTAGATTGATTATGACCTGACGCCACCTCACGGCCCGTTCGAAATTTTTCCGTAATTGCCAAAAGTGTATATTCACTGAGCCGGAGAAAAAACAGAGTATGGGTCGAACCACTGAATTGGATCAGAATTTCAGTCTTGTTGACATTCATTCAGTATTTTATGACCCTACGAAAAAATCAGATCAATAAATATGCGCTGACGCCACCTCGCGGCCCGTTCGAAATTTTTCCAGTATAGCCTAACGGGTATGTTCACTGAGCCAGAGAAAAAACTGAGTATGGGTCGAACCATTGAATCAGATCAGAAATTCGGTCTTGGTGACCTCCATTCATTATTTTATGACCCTATAAAAGAGTTAGATCAATAGTTATGACCTGACGCCACCTCATGGCCCGTTCGAAATTTTGCCAGTATTGCCAAAGGGGTATGGTCTCTGAGCCGGAAAAAAACTGAGTATGGGTCGAACCACTGAATCGGATCAGAAATTCGGTCTTGGTGACGTACTTTCATTACTTTATAATCCTACGAAAGAATCGGATCAATAATTATGCCCTGAAGCCACCTCACGGCACGTTCGAAATTTTGCCGTAATTGCCAAAATGGTATGTTCACTGAGCCGGAGAATAAACTGAGTATGGGTCGAACCACTAAATTGGATCAGAAATTCAGTCTTGGTGACCTCCATACTATATTTTATGACCCTACAAATGAATCGGATCAATAACTATGCCCTGACGCCACCTCACGGCCTGTTCGAAATTTGGCCAGTATTGCCAAAGAGGTATGTTCACTGAGCCGGAGAAAAAACTGAGTATGGATCGAACCACTGAATCGGATCATAAATTCGGTCTTGGTGACCTCCATTCAATATTTTATGACCCTATGAAAGAATGAGATCAATATTTATGACCTGACGACACCTCACGGCCCGTTGAAATTTTGCCGTAATTGCCAAAAGGTTATATTCACTGAGCCGGAGAAAAAACTGAGTATGGGTCGAACCACTGAATCGGATCAAAAATTTGGTCTATAATTAAGACCTAACGCCACCTCGTTGCCCGTTCGAAATTTTGCCAGTATTGCCAAAGGGGTATGTTCGCTGAGCCGGAGAAAAAAGTGAGTATGGGTCATTTTCGTGGGGTCATAAAATATTCGATGTAGGTCATAAAATATTCGTGGGGTCGATCCGATTCTTTCGTGGGATCATAAAATATTCGATGTAGGTCTCTTGAACTGAAAATACGGTCATTTTCGGTGAATAGCCCCATACTCAGTTTTTTATGGCTGACGGTGAACATACCCCTTTGGTCGTAGTAGCAAAATTTCGAACGGGCCACGGGAAAGCTTTAGGGACATCGAATCGATCCGATTCTTTCGTAGGGTTATAAAATATTCGATGCAGGTTTTCAGGACCGAAAATAAGGTCATTTTGGGTGAATAGCCCCATACACAATTTTTTAGGGCTGACGCTGAACATACCCCTTTGGCCGTAGTAGCAAAATTTCGAACGGGCCACGAGAAAGCTGTAGGGACATCAAATGGATCCGATTCTTTTGTTGGGTTATAAAATATTCGATACAGGTCTCCAGGACTAAAAATATGTTCATTTTCGGTGAATAGCCACATACTCAGTTTTTTCGGGCTGACGTTGAACATACCCCTTTAGCCGTAGTAGCAAAATTTCGAACGGGCCACGGGAAAGCTGTAGGGACATCAAATCGATCCTATTCTTTCGTAGGGTCATAAAATATTCGATACAGGTCTCCAGGACTGAAAATATGGTCATTTTCGGTGAATAGCCCCATACTCAGTTTTTTTGGGGATGACGGTGAACACACCCCTCTGGCCGTAATAGCAAAATTTCGAACAGGCCACGGGAAAGCTCTAGGTACATTAAATCGATCTGATTCTTTCGTGGGATCATAAAATATTCGATGCAGGTCTCTTGAACTGAAAATACGATCATTTTCGGTGAAAAGCCACATACTCAATTTTTTCAGGCTGACGGTGAACATAACCCGTTGGCCGTAGTAGCAAATTTCGAACGGGCCACGGGAAAGCTCTAGGGACATCAAATCGATCCGATTCTTTCGTAGGGTTATAAAATATTCGATGCAAGTCTCCAGGACTGAAAATATGGTCATTTTCGGTGAATAGCCCCATACTTAGTTTTTTGGGGTTGACGTTAAACTTACCCCTTTCGCCGTAGTAGGAAAATTTCGAACGAGCCACGGGAAAGCTCTAGGGACATCAAATCGATCTGATTCTTTTGTAGGGTCAAAAAATATGCGATGCAGGTCTCTAGGACTGAAAATATGGTCATTTTGGGTGAATAGCCTCATACACAGTTTTTTAGAGCTGATTGTGAACATACCTATTTGGCCGTAGTAGCAAAATTTCGAAAGGGCCACGGGAAAATTCTATGGACATCAAATCGATCCAATTCATTCGTCGGTTCATAAAATATTTGATGCAGATCTTCAGGACTGAAAATATGGTCATTTTCGGTGAATAGCCACAAACTCAGTATTTTTCGGGCTGACGGTGAACATACCCCTTTGGCCGTAGTAGCAAAATTTCGAACGGGCCACGGGAAATCTCTAGGGACATCAAATCGATCCGATTCTTTCGTGGGGTCATAAAATATTCGATGCAGGTCTCTTGAACTGAAAATACGATCATTTTCGTTGAGTAGCCCCATACTCAGTTTTTTAAGGCTGACGCCTTTGGCCGTTGTAGCAAAATTTCTAACGGGCCACGGGAAAGCTCTAGGGACATCAAATCGATCTGATTATATCTTAGGGTTAATAAATATTCGATGCAGGTCTCCAGGACTGGAAATATAGTCATTTTCGGTGAATAGCCCAATACTCAGTTTTTTCGGGCTGATGGTGAACATACCCATTTGGCCGTAGTAGCAAAATTTCGAACGGGCCACGGGAAAGCTGTATTGACATCAAATCGATCCGATTCTTTCGTAGGGTTATTAAATATTCGATACAGGTCTCCAGGACTGAAAATATAGTCATTTATGGTGAATAGCATCATACACAGTTTTTTAGAGCTGACGGTGAACGTACGTCTTTGCCCGTAGTAGCAAAATTTCGAACGGGCCACAGGAAAGCTCTATGGACATCAAATCGATCCAATTCATTTGTAGGGTCATAAAATATTTGATGTTGGTCTACAGGACTGAAAATATGGTCATTTTCAGTGAATAGCAACAAACTCAGTATTTTTCGGGTTGACGGTGAACATACCCCTCTGGCCGTAATTGCAAAATTTCGAACGGGCCACGGGAAAGCTCTAGGTACATCAAATCGATCTGATTCTTTCGTGGGGTCATAAAATATTCGATGCAGGTCTCTTGAACTGAAAATACGATCATTTTCGTTGAGTAGCCCCATACTCAGTTTTTTAAGGCTGACGGTGAACATACCCCTTTGGCCGTAGTAGCAAAATTTCGAACGGGCCACGGGAAAGCTCTAGGGACATCAAATCGATCTGATTATATCGTAGGGTTAATAAATATTCGATGCAGGTCTCCAGGACTGGAAATATGGTCATTTTCGGTGAATAGCCCCATACTCAGTTTTTTCGGGCTGATGGTGAACATACCCATTTGGCCGTAGTAGCAAAATTTAGAACGGGCCACGGGAAAGCTGTATTGACATCAAATCGATCCGATTCTTTCGTAGGGTCATTAAATATTCGATACAGGTCTCCAGGACTGAAAATATAGTCATTTTTGGTGAATAGCATCATACACAGTATTTTAGAGCTGACGGTGAACATACCTTTTTGGCCGTAGTAGCAAAATTTCGAACGGGCCACAGGAAAGCTCTATGGACATCAAATCGATCCAATTCATTTGTAGGGTCATAAAATATTTGATGTTGGTCTACATGACTGAAAATATGGTCATTTTCGGTGAATAACCACAAACTCAGTATTTTTCGGGTTGACGGTGAACATACCCCTCTAGCCGTAATTGCAAAATTTCGAACGGGCCACGTGAAAGCTCTAGGTACATCAAATCGATCTGATTCTTTCGTGGGGTCATAAAATATTCGATGCAGGTCTCTTGAACTGAAAATACGATCATTTTCGTTGAGTAGCCCCATACTCAGTTTTTTAAGTCTGACGGTGAACATACCCCTTTGGCCGCAGTAGCAAAATTTCGAACGGGCCACGGGAAAGCTCTAGGTACATCAAATCGATCTGATTATATCGTAGGGTTAATAAATATTCGATGCAGGTCTCCAGGACTGGAAATATGGTCATTTTCGGTGAATAGCCCCATACTCAGTTTTTTCAGGCTGATGGTGAACATACCCATTTGGTCGTAGTAGCAAGATTTCGAACGGGCCACGGGAAAGCTGTATTGACCTCAAATCGATCCGATTCTTTCGTAGGGTCATTAAATATTCGATACAGGTCTCCAGGACTGAAAATATAGTCATTTTTGGTGAATAGCATCATACACAGTTTTTTAGAGCTGACGGTGAACATACCTTTTTGGCCGTAGTAGCAAAATTTCGAACGGGCCACAGGAAAGCTCTATGGACATCAAATCGATCCAATTCATTTGTAGGGTCATAAAATATTTGATGTTGGTCTACAGGACTGAAAATATGGTCAATTTCGGTGAAAAGCCACAAACTCAGTATTTTTCGGGTTGACGGTGAACATACCCCTCTGGCCGTAATTGTAAAATTTCGAACGGGCCACGGGAATGCTCTAGGTATATCAAATCGATCTGATTCTTTCGTGGGTTCATAAAATATTCGATGCAGGTCTCTTGAACTGAAAATACGATCATTTTCGGTGAATTGCCCCATACTCAATTTTTTCAAGCTGACGGTGAACATAACCCTTTGGCCGTAGTAGCAAAATTTCGAACGGGCCACGGGAAAGCTCTAGGGACATCAAATCGATCCGATTCTTTCGTAGGGTTAAAAAATATTCGATGCAAGTCTCCAGGACTGAAAATATGGTCATTTTCGGTGAATAGCCCCATACTTAGTTTTTTGGGTCTGACGTTAAACTTACCCCTTTCGCCGTAGTAGGAAAATTTCGAACGAGCCACGGGAAAGCTCTAGGGACATCAAATCGATCTGATTCTTTCGTAGGGTCATAAAATATGCGATGCAGGTCTCCAGGACTGAAAATATGGTCATTTTGGGTGAATAGCCTCATACACAGTTTTTTAGAGCTGACGGTGAACATACCTATTTGGCCGTAGTAGCAAAATTTCGAAAGGGCCACGGGAATGTTCTATGGAAATCAAATCGATCCAATTCATTCGTAGGGTCATAAAATATTTGATGCAGATCTCCAGGACTGAAAATATGGTCATTTTCGGTGAATAGCCACAAACTCAGTATTTTTCGGGCTGACGGTGAACATACCCCTTTGGCCGTAGTAGCAAAATTTCGAACGGGCCACGGGAAAGCTTTAGGGACATCAAATCGATCCGATTCTTTCGTGGGGTCATAAAATATTCGATGCAGGTCTCTTGAACTGAAAATACGATCATTTTCGGTGAATAGCCCCATACTCAGTTTTTTAAGGCTGATTGTGAACATACCTATTTGGCCGTAGTAGCAAAATTTCGAAAGGGCCACGGGAAAATTCTATGGACATCAAATCGATCCAATTCATTCGTCGGGTCATAAAATATTTGATGCAGATCTTCAGGACTGAAAATATGGTCATTTTCGGTGAATAGCCACAAACTCAGTATTTTTCGGGCTGACGGTGAACATACCCCTTTGGCCGTAGTAGCAAAATTTCGAACGGGCCACGGGAAATCTCTAGGGACATCAAATCGATCCGATTCTTTCGTGGGGTCATAAAATATTCGATGCAGATCTCTTGAACTGAAAATACGATCATTTTCGTTGAGTAGCCCCATACTCAGTTTTTTAAGGCTGACGCCTTTGGCCGTTGTAGCAAAATTTCTAACGGGCCACGGGAAAGCTCTAGGGACATCAAATCGATCTGATTATATCTTAGGGTTAATAAATATTCGATGCAGGTCTCCAGGACTGGAAATATAGTCATTTTCGGTGAATAGCCCAATACTCAGTTTTTTCGGGCTGATGGTGAACATACCCATTTGGCCGTAGTAGCAAAATTTCGAACGGGCCACGGGAAAGCTGTATTGACATCAAATCGATCCGATTCTTTCGTAGGGTCATTAAATATTCGATACAGGTCTCCAGGACTGAAAATATAGTCATTTATGGTGAATAGCATCATACACAGTTTTTTAGAGCTGACGGTGAACATACGTCTTTGGCCGTAGTAGCAAAATTTCGAACGGGCCACAGGAAAGCTCTATGGACATCAAATCGATCCAATTCATTTGTAGGGTCATAAAATATTTGATGTTGGTCTACAGGACTGAAAATATGGTCATTTTCAGTGAATAGCAACAAACTCAGTATTTTTCGGGTTGACGGTGAACATACCCCTCTGGCCGTAATTGCAAAATTTCGAACGGGCCACGGGAAAGCTCTAGGTACATCAAATCGATCTGATTCTTTCGTGGGGTCATAAAATATTCGATGCAGGTCTCTTGAACTGAAAATACGATCATTTTCGTTGAGTAGCCCCCTACTCAGTTTTTTAAGGCTGACGGTGAACATACCCCTTTGGCCGTAGTAGCAAAATTTCGAACGGGCCACGGGAAAGCTCTAGGGACATCAAATCGATCTGATTATATCGTAGGGTTAATAAATATTCGATGCAGGTCTCCATTGACTGGAAATATGGTCATTTTCGGTGAATAGCCCCATACTCAGTTTTTTCGGGCTGATGGTGAACATACCCATTTGGCCGTAGTAGCAAAATTTAGAACGGGCCACGGGAAAGCTGTATTGACATCAAATCGATCCGATTCTTTCGTAGGGTCATTAAATATTCGATACAGGTCTCCAGGACTGAAAATATAGTCATTTTTGGTGAATAGCATCATACACAGTATTTTAGAGCTGACGGTGAACATACCTTTTTGGCCGTAGTAGCAAAATTTCGAACGGGCCACAGGAAAGCTCTATGGACATCAAATCGATCCAATTCATTTGTAGGGTCATAAAATATTTGATGTTGGTCTACAGGACTGAAAATATGGTCAATTTCGGTGAATAGCCACAAACTCAGTATTTTTCGGGTTGACGGTGAACATACCCCTCTGGCCGTAATTGTAAAATTTCGAACGGGCCACGGGAATGCTCTAGGTATATCAAATCGATCCGATTCTTTCGTGGGGTCATAAAATATTCGATGCAGGTCTCTTGAACTGAAAATACGATCATTTTCGGTGAATAGCCCCATACTCAGTTTTTTAAGGCTGACGGTGAACATACCCCTTTAGCCGTAGTAGCAAAATTTCGAACGGGCCACGGGAAAGCTCTAGGGACATCAAATCGATCTGATTATATCGTAGGGTTAATAAATATTTGATGCAGGTCTCCAGGACTGGAAATATGGTTATTTTCGGAGAATAGCCCCATACTCAATTTTTTCAGGCTGATGGTGAACATACCCCTTTGGCCGTAGTAGCAAAACTTCGAACGGGCCACGGGAAAGCTGTATTGACATCAAATCGATCTGATTCTTTCGTAGGGTCATAAAATATTCGATAAAGGTCTCTAGGACTGAAAATATAGTTATTTTTGGTGAATAGCATCATACACAGTTTTTTAGAGCTGACGGTGAACATACCTCTTTGGCCGTAGTAGCAAAATTTCGAACGGGCCACAGGAAAGCTCTATGGACATCAAATCGATCCAATTCATTCGTAGGGTAATAAAATATTTGATGCAGGTCTCCAGGACTGATAATATGGTCATTTTCGGTGAATAGCCACATACTCATTTTTTTCGGGCTGACGTTGAACATACCCCTTTGGCCGTATTAGCAAAATTTCGAGCGGGCCACGGGAACGTTGTAGGGACATCAAATCGATCCGATTCTTTCGTAGGGTAATAAAATATTCGATGTAGGTCTCAAGAACCGAAAATATGGTCATTTTGGGTGAATAGCCTCATACTCAGTTTTTTAGGGCTAACGGTGAACATACCCCTTTGGCCGTAGTAGCAAAATTTCGAACGGGCCACAAGAAAGCTGTAGGGACATCAAATCGATGCGATTCTTTCGTTGGGTCATAAAATATTCGATACAGGTCTCCAGGACTGAAAATATGGTCATTTTCGGTGAATAGCCTCATACACAGTTTTTTAGAGCTGACGGTGAACATACCTCTTTGGCCGTAGTAGCAAAATTTCAAACGGACCACGTGAAAGCTTTATGGACATCAAATCGATCCAATTCATTCGTAGGGTCATAAAATATTTAATGGAGGTCTCCAGAACTGAAAATATGGTCATTTTCGGTGAATTGTCACATACTCGGTTTTTTTCGGGCTGACGTTGAACATACCTCTTTGGCCGTAGTAGCAAAATTTCGAGCGGCCCACGGGAAAGTTGTAGGGACATCAAATCGATCCGATTCTTTCGTTGGGTTATAAAATATTCGATACAGGTATTCTGAACAGAAAATATGGTCATTTTAGGTGAATAGCCTCATACACAGTTTTTTAGGGCAGACGGTGAACTTACCCCTTTGGCCGTAGTAGCAAAATTTCGAACGGGCACAGGAAAGCTGTATTGACATCAAATCGATCCGATTCTTTCGTAGGGTTATAAAATATTCGATACAGGTCTCCAGGACTGAAAATATAGTTATTTTTGGTGAATAGCATCATACACAGTTTCTTAGAGCTGACGGTGAACATACCTCTTTTGCCGTAGTAGCAAAATTTCGAACGGGCCACAGGAAAGCTCTATGGACATCAAATCGATCCAATTCATTCGTAGGGTCATAAAATATTTGATGCAGGTCTCCAGGACTGAAAATATGGTCATTTTCGGTGAATAGTCACATACTCGTATTTTTGGGGCTGACGTTGAACATACCCCTTTGGCCGTAGTAGCAAAATTTCGAACGGGCCACAAGAAAGCTGTAGGGACATCAAATCGATGCGATTCTTTCGTTGGGTCATAAAATATCGATACAGGTCTCCAGGACTGAAAATATGGTCATTTTCGGTGAATAGCCTCATACACAGTTTTTTAGAGCTGACGGTGAACATACCTCTTTGGCCGTAGTAGCAAAATTTCGAACGGGCCACGTGAAAGCTTTATAGAGATCAAATCGATCCAATTCATTCGTAGGGTCATAAAATATTTAATGGAGGTCTCCAGAACTGAAAATACGGTCATTTTCGGTGAATTGTCACATACTCGGTTTTTTTCGGGCTGACGTTGAACATACCCCTTTGGCCGTAGTAGCAAAATTTCGAGCGGCCCACGGGAAAGTTGTAGGGACATCAAATCGATCCGATTCTTTCGTAGGGTTATAAAATATTCGATACAGGTATTCTGAACAGAAAATATGGTCATTTTAGGTGAATAGCCTCATACACAGTTTTTTAGGGCTGACGGTGAACTTACCCCTTTGGCCGTAGTAGCAAAATTTCGAACGGGCACAGGAAAGCTGTATTGACATCAAATCGATCCGATTCTTTCGTAGGGTTAAAAAATATTCGATACAGGTCTCCAGGACTGAAAATATAGTTATTTTTGGTGAATAGCATCATACACAGTTTCTTAGAGCTGACGGTGAACATACCTCTTTTGCCGTAGTAGCAAATTTCGAACGGGCCACAGGAAAGCTCTATGGACATCAAATCGATCCAATTCATTCGTAGGGTCATAAAATATTTGATGCAGGTCTCCAGGACTGAAAATATGGTCATTTTCGGTGAATAGTCACATACTCGTTTTTTTCGGGCTGACGTTGAACATACCCCTTTGGCCGTAGTAGCAAAATTTCGAGCGGGCCACGGGAAAGTTGTAGGGACATCAAATCGATCCGATTCTTTCGTAAGGTAATAAAATATTCGATGTAGGTCTCAAGGACCGAAAATATGGTCATTTTGGGTGAATAGCCTCATACTCAGTTTTTTAGGGCTAACGGTGAACATACCCCTTTGGCCGTAGTAGCAAAATTTCGAACGGGCCACAAGAAAGCTGTAGAGACATCATATCGATGCGATTCTTTCGTTGGGTAATAAAATATTCGATACAGGTCTCCAGGACTGAAAATATGGTCATTTTCGGTGAATAGCCTCATACACAGTTTTTTAGAGCTGACGGTGAACATACCTTTTTAGCCGTAGTAGCAAAATTTCGAACGGGCCACGAGAAAGCTCTATGGACATCAAATCGATCCAATTCATTCGTAGCGTCATAAAACATTTAATGCAGGTCTCCAGGACTGAAAATATGGTCATTTTCGGTGAATTGTCACATACTCGGTTTTTTTCGGGCTGACGTTGAACATACCCCTTTGGCCGTAGTAGCAAAATTTCGAACGGGCCACGAGAAAGCTGTAGGGACATAAAATCGATCAGATTCTTTCGTTGGGTCATAAAATATTCGATACAGGTCTTCAGGACTGAAAATATGGTCATTTTCGGTGAATAGCCACATTCTCAGTTTTTTCGGGCTGAAGGTAAACATACCCCTTTGGCCGTAGTAGCAAAATTTCGAACGGGCCACGAAAAAGCTCTATGGACATCAAATCGATCTGATTCTATCGTAGGGTCAAAAAATATTTGATGCAGATCTCCAGGACTGGAAATATGGTCATTTTCGGTGAATAGCCACATACTCATTTTTTTCGGGCTGACGTTGAACATACCCCTTTGGCCGTAGTAGCAAAATTTCGAACGGGCCACGAGAAAGCTGTAGGGACATAAAATCGATCCGATTCTTTCGTTGGGTCATAAAATATTCGATACAGGTCTTCAGGACTGAAAATATGGTCATTTTCGGTGAATAGCCACATTCTCAGTTTTTTCGGGCTGAAGGTAAACATACCCCTTTGGCCGTAGTAGCAAAATTTCGAACGGGCCACGAAAAAGCTCTATGGACATCAAATCGATCTGATTCTATCGTAGGGTCAAAAAATATTTGATGCAGATCTCCAGGACTGGAAATATGGTCATTTTCGGTGAATAGCCCCATACTCAGTTTTTTCGGGCTGACGGTGAACATACCCCTTTGGCCGTAGTAGCAAAATTTCGAACGGGCCACGGGAAAGCTGTAGGGACATCAAATCGATCCTATTCTTTCGTAGGGTCATAAAATATTCTATACAGGTCTCCAGGACTGAAAATATGGTTATTTTTGGTGAATAGCCTCATACACAGTTTTTTAGAGCAGACGGTGAACATACCTCTCTGGCCACAGTAGCAAAATTTCGAACGGGCCACGGGAAAGTTCTATGTACATCAAATCGATCCAATTCATTCGTAGGGTCATAAAATATTTGATGCAGGTCTCCAGGACTGAAAATATGGTAATTTACGTTGAATAGCCACAAACTCAGTATTTTTCGGGCTGACGATGAACATACCCCTCTGGCCATAATTGCAAAATTTCGAACGGGCCACGGGAAAGCTCTAGGTACATCAAATCGATCTGATTCTTTCGTGGGTCATAAAATATACGATGCAGGTCTGTTGAACTGAAAATACGATCATTTTCGTTGAGTAGCCCCATACTCAGTTTTTTAAGGCTGACGGTGAACATACCCCTTTGGTCGTAGTATAAAATTTCGAACGGGCCACGGGAAAGCTTTAGGGACATCAAATCGATCCGATTCTTTCGTAGGGTTATAAAATATTCGATGCAAGTCTCCAGGACTGAAAATATGGTCATTTTCGGTGAATAGCCTCATACTTAGTTTTTTGGGGCTGACGTAAAACATACCTCTTTCGCCGTAGTAGGAAAATTTCGAACGGGCCACGGGAAAGCTCTGGGGACATCAAATCGATCTGATTCTTTCGTAGGGTCATAAAATATGCGATGCAGGTCTCAAGGACTGAAAATATGGTCATTTTGGGTGAATAGCCTCATACACAGTTTTTTAGAGCTGACGGTGAACATACCTATTTGGCTGTAGTAGCAAAATTTCTAACGGGCCACGGGAAAGTTCTATGGACATCAAATCGATCCAATTCATTCGTAGCGTCATAAAACATTTAATGCAGGTCTCCAGGACTGAAAATATGGTCATTTTCGGTGAATTGTCACATACTCGGTTTTTTTCGGGCTGACGTTGAACATACCCCTTTGGCCGTAGTAGCAAAATGTCGAACGAACCACGGGAAAGCTGTAGGGGCATCAAATCGATCCGATTCTTTCATAGGGTAAAAAAAATTTCAATGCAGGTCTCCAGGACTGAAAATATGTGTTGAGTCAAGATTTGACCCAAAATTGATCAGATGAAATATTGGAATCTTCTCAACCTCCTCAGAAATGACTAAGTATGGATCCGGGCACACCTTAGACTTCCGAGAAAGCTTTCACTTAGCCGGGTACGATATTCTGTCTATCGGGCAGGGTTATCTTGTTGAAGTCTTCTTTAGTTGATATCCGGGCAGGGTTTACAAATTAGTGTATTACCGGGCATGGTTCACTAGTTTATGCTTATCCGGGCAAGGATCACTTTATCAAGCAAGTCTGTTCTTCATAGCAAAGTAAAGTTCACTCCACAGTAAGCTTTAGGCTAACCAAGATCAAGAAGCCAAGTAATTGGAAGACCGGGCAAGGTATTCATTAATAAGTATGGTCCAATTATGCTTGATGTCTTGATGGAATATCTTAAGAATCATCGGGAAAGGTTCAACTCAAGCAAGGAACAGCGCTACCAAGCATACTTTGCTAATAAGCTATCTTCTAGCAAAGGGTTGAAGGGACCATTGAAGAACAAGGTTGCTCGTAAGGGTTTGTCGGGCAAAGTCAAGAAGATTGAAGTCTACCCGGTGAGTATTTTACTTGGTAAAATACTCTTCAAGAAAAGTCTACCCGGAAACTGATCTTGAGCACACTTCTATGTTACCAAGTTATGATACTCGGAAAGACAAAATTGATGCAAAGCCTACCCAGAAGACTTGTTTTACACTTAGGATTATTTCTGAATATGTAATTTGAATATGTTTTAGCATTTAGGGTTTCTAGAAGGAATGACAGCAAAGTCTGGCACATTTTGTTTATTGCTTAAAGGCTTCAAGGCTTGTGGGCTTCGGAGCTTTGTTCAGTTTTGGTTGTTTTTTGAATTATTGATGTGACAGTTGATGTGATTGTAACTGTCAGATTGTGGTTTCCAATAACTGTTTTTTCATTAATAGTTATCAATGGGATAACTATTCACTTTCTTCCAGATTTCTTTAACAATTTCTACCATAAACACCTTCAAGTTTTATTCAATCCGCTACCAGGTTAGTTTCGATCCTTCACTTTTCTTCAAAATTATGGTTGCCAAAAAGGATCTTTCGAGCAGTTTTTCCCGATTTACCCAAGAAGAGGTTGAATCGTTCTGTATTGAATGGGGAATAGAGTTAAAGTACAAACCAGTTGCTCCGCCGGTCGATTCTTCGATTGATCGTTGTCCGGCGGGCTTCATTGCTTTATATTGCCATCACTTTGAATTTTCCAATTTCCGACACCCGTTTTCAGTTTTCGTTTTGAATGTTTTGGAATATTACCGTATATCGTTCGGTCAAATCCATCCTTTAGGGCTTGCTAGGGTGTTGCATTTTGAGGTTTTGTGTAGAGCCCTAGGTTATGACCCTTCGTTGTTGAGTTTTCGCCGTTTCTTTCGTTTAGCAAAGAACGGTGATTGGTATACTTTTGAACACACAAAGGTTGAGACGTGTTTGGTTTCTTCGGCGGTTACGGCCCTCGGTTCTTGAAAAGACCGTTTTTTCTTTGTTTTCTATTCTATCCTTCAGTTTAAACCCGTTTGGAGACAACCCGAGGCCGTTCTAAACGAGCCTGAGCCTGCCGAATCGAATTTGAATGATTTGTTTTTGAAACGTATTAGAGAGTGTCCGTCACATCTTCGTCCTTTTCCCGAACACCTTCTCATGTTATTAGGAATTAGCAAACTTTGGGATAAGCCTAATCAGGATCCCGTGCTTATGAGGGATGATAAGGGTATGCATTTGTTTATCATGTACTTGCTTTATCTTGTCGATGTGTTTGCTGATGATTTTCCTTTGTATTTTGTAGTTATGTCTGCCTTAGACTTTTTGAAAAGTGATGACACTTCGGATGTTGTGTTTACTGATGTTGCCGCTACTGTTGGGGAGGATTCGGTTGTTCGAGGGAAGGAGGGTCGATTTGAGGATGCTGAGTATGCTGGGGTTGCAAACGTTACAGGGTTCACCAAGACCGCTGTTCTGAAATCTTCTACCCGTCGTTCCACACGACGTTTGCTGAAGTCTGTTGGCACTTCATCTTCTTGTGAACCAGTTGAAGTTAGTGATGATATTCAGGTTTCTGAAGACCAAGGTCCAACTATGGAAGTTGAGAAGGAGCAGGGGTTGGTGATTTCTAAGAAAGGGAAATCGGTTGGGAAGAAAGCTGTGATGTTTGTGGTTCAAGGGTTGGATGGCAATGCGGTTTATGTGCTAGAGTGGAGTGTCAAGGTTGGGGATAGCTTCAAAGATCCCGAAGTGTGTGCTGACGCGTTAGCCAATTTCCCTCCTCCAGGGGCTCGTGATACTATTTCCAAGATGGAGGGTGATTCCCTTTTGTCCAGGCTGATTTTGAATTCTTGTAACGTTTCTGCCCTTTTGGCAGAGGGTGTTACTCGTTTTCGAAAAGCGATGGAGGAGTATGAGGAGTTTATGAAGAAGAAGGAGGGAATGAAAGCTTCTATGATGGAGATGACAAAAAGGAGATTGAAGGTTTTTCGAGGAAAGAGGAAGGTTATGTTGAGAAGATTAATGAGTTGTCTCGCGGTCATGAGATTGAGCTGACAGGGTTGAAGAAAGCCATAGAGGCTGATAGGGCCAAGTTGAATGCTGACCGGGAAGCCTTTGAGGTGCAGAGAAGGGCTTTTGAGATGGAGAAAGAAGGTTTAAAGGCTTCGATCACCCAGACCTCTGATGACAACAAGTGGCTGATTGAACATGGGTTTCAACAGGTTGTGGCTTATTTGCTTCATTCTAGTGAATTCAACTCGGTGTTGGGCGGTGTGTACACGAAGCTGTTGGCCCATGGTAAGCATTTGGGCTTCGTTGCCGGTTGTAGCTATCACGAGTCTGGCCAGCCTATTGAGAAATCTCCCCTGTTCAACCGCGATGCTTACAAGCTTTTTATGGAGTCGGTTCATGCCATGGAGAGGCTCACTTACCCTTATGTGGGTGAAGTGTCATCATGCTTTGGTAAGCCTCTTTCTGTGTTGCAGGGTTTGAAGCCAGCCGGCCTCGATGAGAAGGCTGTTAAAGAGGTGCTCGAGTCCTTGTCGAAAAAGTGCTCCCGTTTAGGTGACAGTGAAGAAACTTTATCTGGGGGCAGCGACGGATCTCATGTTGCAAGCCTTGAAGGCTCAGCTGTTGCTGATGTTGCCCCACAAGTCAAGAAGTCCAAGAAGGGTAAAAGTGTTAAGGGTGGTAAGGCTAGTACTTCGAAGCCTATTTCTGATGTTTAAATACTTGATTCGTAGCTTTCTTAGCACCTTAAAACAATGTTATGTAATCTTAAACAATGTAGGTTTGGCATGAAACTCTTAAAGTTTATGCCTTGTGGTTGTGTTTGGCCTTTTTGGCCCTTTGAACATTTTCTTGGGAATCCTTGTGATTTCCTTGTTTAGCCTTAATTGGCTTGTTATGTAGAATGTTGTTAGTTATCGCCTTGGAATGGCCTTGTTTATGAACTATGATGTTCTATGTATTTGTGTATTGGTTGCTTGTCTTGTTAGTTTGATGTGATTTTAACTAACTTTCCTTTAGAAGTTTTAGTGCTGCAGTCACTTTAGCTTCAAGGCTTCATTAGGTAAAAAGCACATGTTGACTATCCTTTGTATCACTACTTAGTGTATGTTTTTGTTTCGTAAACTTTTTCAAAGCTTAAGGAACGAATTGATGTAGGCTGTTCAGACCCGTCTATGAGACAAGTTTTAGTTGAAAATTTTTCTAAGTCTCATGGAGTTAATTGACATAGGAACTCACCCCTTATATAAATCCATTTAACCCTTGAACCTATTGAGCGATGTGGCCTGGGAGCACATCCCCTTACATGGCCCTTGCCATGGAGTTTCTTGCTAGGTTCTCAATCTGATTATAGGATAGTAAAGACAAGTTATGACAAAAACTTTATCATTCATTCAAGAGGTTGATGTTCACAAAAAGGAGAATTATACATCTCTTGAAATACATTTTTTAAGACTTTGACTAGGCATGGAACCTTTTAAGGGTTTTTCCGTTCCAGTGTCTTGGAAGCTTTTTGCCTTCTGTGTCGGCCAGCTTGTAGGATCCACTCTTGTGAGCTTCAAGGATTGTGTATGGTCCTTCCCACTTTGGGCCAAGCTTTCCTTGATTTTCTTTCTTGCTGGCCTCGTTGTTTCAGAGTACAAGGTCTCCAGGCTTGAAACGTTCATGTTTCACTCTTGTATTGTAATAAGCTTCCATTTTCTGCTTGTATTTAGCCTCTTGAATTGCGGCTTGATCACAAACTTCTTCAAGGAGTTGCAAATTCAACATGGTCTCATTGTTGTTTGATTCGAGATCCATGTTGAGTGTTCTTTGAGTCACAACTCCAACTTCGGCTGGAATTACAGCTTCTGATCCGAACACTAGGCTGTAAGGTGTTCGTTCGTGGCTTGTTTTTTTGGTTGTTCTTATTGCCCATAGAACATTTGGGAGTTCTTCAAGCCAATTGTTGTTGTGCCTTCCCAGCCTTGTTTTGATTCCTTCTACAATGGTTCTGTTTGTTCTTTCAACTTGGCCGTTGGATTGTGGGTAAGCAACCGAGCTGAACACTTGGGTGATTCTGAATTCCTTGCACCATGTGCTAAAAGGCTTCTCGGCAAATTGCTTCCCATTATCTGTGACTAACACTCCTGGCAGCCCATAGCGACAAATAATGGTTTCCCATACGAAGTCGATGACTTGTTTGCCCGTTATTTTTGCAAGTGGTTTGACTTCAGGCCACTTGGTAAAGTAGTCAATAGCTACTAGAAAAAATTTTACCCCACCCTTGGCCGGTGGGAATGGACCAACAATATTCATTCCCCATTTGTGAAATGGCCAAGCCGGGGAGATGGGGACTAGATCGTGTTTAGGACTTTTGGGAACCGGTGCATGAATCTGACAAGCTTCACACTTCTTGAGTTGTTCCGTTGCATCTCAGTGCATGGTGGGCCAGAAGTATCCAAGGTTCATCAATTTTGCAACCACTGTTCTTGGCCCAAAATGAGCTTCACATATCCCCTCGTGAACCTCTTTGATCAGATATTGACTTTGTTCAGGGCCTACACATCTCAGTAGTGGTGCAAGGTAGGCCTTTTTATAAAGGATTTCTCCTTGCAACACATACTGTCTGGACTTGATTCGAACCCTTTCAGCCTATGTCTGGTCCAAAGGTAACTCACCATTTTTGAGGAACTTTTCTATGGGAGTCATCCAACTTGGACCTTCTTCAGTGATTACATCTTGAACCTCCAGTTATTGGATTGAAGGAGTTTTCAACACTTCCACCAAAACTTTCTTGGTGAGGTGTGCAAATGTGAGGGATGCTAGTTTGCTCAAGGCATCGGCTCTTTTGTTCTGTGATCTTGGAACTTGCTTGATAGTGCATTCTTGAAATGTGGTCATCAACCCTTTTGCCTTTTCACGATACTTCTTCATGTTGGGCTCTTTTGCTATATAGCTATCATTGACTTGACTTGAAACAAGCAACGAGTCTGTGAAGACTTGTAGCTTCTGGATCGTCATCTCTTTGGCAATCTTTAGACCAGCGATCAATGCTTCGTATTCAGCTTCGTTGTTGGTGGTCTGAAATTCAAGTCGAAGAGCATATGTAAATTCTAACCCTTCAGGGTTGATTAAAATGAGCCCAGCTCCTGACCCTTCGATGCTGGAAGCCCCATCGGTAAAAAGCTTCCAGGCTTCAGGGTCAGAAGGTTCAGTGGCAGTTGCGTGTATTTCAGGAATGACTTGCTTCGGGATTTCTACAATGAAGTCCGCCAAGACTTGGGCTTTTATAGCTTTTCTTGGGACATAGGTGATGTTATGTTCACCTAGTTCCACAGCCCATTTGGTCAATCGGCCTGAATTTTCGGGTTTTTCAAGCACACTTTTGATTGGTTGGTCAGTGACTACTTGTATAGGGTGTGCTTGAAAGTACCTTCGAAGTCTTCTGGCCGTTTGAATTAAGGCCAGAGCAAGTTTTTCCAAAGGAGGATATTTGATCTCTGCCAGTTTTAGTGTTTTACTAAAGAAATAAACGAGTACCTGAACTTTGTCTCGTTCGATGGTTAGAACCGCGCTTAATGC